>NC_041392.1:34433413-34441158 GCF_002162155.2 Triticum dicoccoides
ACTGGACTGTAGCTAAGCCTCTGAGTGGGAGGGCTGCTCTCCACTCTGTAGGATTTTTTGTTTTTCAAACTTAGGCGAGTGTCTGACTGCAGCTGAGTCCTCAAGAGAGAGAACTTAGGCGAGTACTGGACTGCAGCTAAGGCCCCGAGTGGGAGGGCTGCTCTCCACTCGGTAGGATCTTTTCAAACTTAGGCGAGTGCTTGACTGCAGCTAAGTCCTCAAGCGAGAGAACTTAGGCGAGTACTGGACTGCAGCTAAGCGTCCGAGTGGGAGGGCTGCTCTCCACTCGGTAGGATTTTTTTTTCAAACTTAGGCGAAGCGGATTCGCAGCTAAGACTCCGGGTGGGAGGCTGGCTCGCCACTCGGTAGGAAATCGTTTTTATAAACTTAGGCGAAGCGGATTCGCAGCTAAGCCACCCACTGGGGGATTTCTTACGTAAACAAAAACAATAATAATCACTGGGAAAATTATAATGCTCTTGTCTTTGATAAATAAACTATAGGAGTTTTTTTTCTTTTCTTATTACATCTTATCTGAATGATAACTCAAGTATAAAAGGGGCGGAGTAGCTCCGCATTCCAGGCTCGTGGCTCATCAATCTGGCGATCGACATTGTAGAGGTGGTATGCTCCATTGTGGAGGACTCTGGTGACTATGAAGGGGCCTTCCCAAGTAGGAGCGAGCTTGTGTGGTTTCTGCTGATCCACTCAGAGGACTAAGTCTCCTTCTTGGAAGGCTCGGCTCTTCACGTTTCTGGCATGGAATCGACGCAAGTCTTGCTGATAGATGCTCGATCGAATCAAGGCCATTTCTCTTTCTTCTTCTAGGAGGTCGACTGCGTCTTGCCGGGCTTGTTCTGCTTCATGTTCAGAGTAGAGCTTGACTCCGGGAGCGTTGTGAAGCACATCACTCGGTAAGACTGCCTCGGCTCCGTAGACCAGAAAGAATGGGGTTCTTCCGGTCGATCGATTCGGGGTTGTTCTTAATCCCCAAAGGACCGATGGAAGCTCGTCGACCCATGCACCTGCTGCGTGCTTGAGATCGCGCATCAATCGGGGTTTCAATCCTTTGAGAACCAGGTCGTTCGCCCTTTCTGCTTGCCCATTCGACTGGGGGTGAGCGACCGAAGCATAGTCGGCTCGAGTGCCCTAAGAGGCGCAAAAGGCCCTGAATTTGTCGGAATCGAAGTTTGACCCGTTGTCGGTGATGATGCTGTGTGGAACTCCATATCTGAATATCAACTCTCTGATGAAACTGATAGCGGTGCAAGCATCAAGATTCTTGATAGGCGAGGCTTCAATCTATTTGGTGAACTTGTCGACTGCTACCAGCACATGAGTGAAGCCGCTCCTGCTTGTTCTTAGTGGTCCAACCATGTCCAGCCCCCAAACAGCGAAGGGCCAGATGAGTGGAATGGTTTTCAGGGCTGACGCGGGCTTGTGAGGCATATTGGAGTAATACTGACATCCTTCACATTTGTCGACTATCTCTTTTGCCATCTCATTGGCTCTTGGCCAGTAGAACCCCGCTCGGTATGCTTTAGCCACAATGGTCTGAGAGGACACATGATGACCACAGGTCCCCGAGTGGATATCATTAAGGATCATCTGACCTTCTTCTGGTGTGATACACTTCTGGCCGACCCCAGTCGCGCTTTCTCTATATAACTGTCCCTTTATGACTGTAAAGGCCTTGGATCGACGGACGATCTGTCGAGCCTCTTCTTCGTCTTCTGGGAGTTCTTTCCTTAGGATGTACGCGATGTACGGTTCTGTCCGGACGGGAGTGATAACCAAGACTTCCATGATCAGGTCGACCACAGCTGGAACTTCAACTTCAGTCGGATCCGTGGCGCTTTTTGGCTGCGGGGCCTCTTCAGTGAAGGGATCCTCCTGGACTGATGGTGTGTGGATGTGTTCCAAAAACACATTGCTGGGAATGACTTCTCTTTTGGAACCTATTTTTGTCAGATCATCAGCTGCTTGATTTTTTAGTCGGGGTATGTGATGAAGCTCTAACCCCTCGAATTTCTTCTCCAGCTTTCTCACTTCATTGCAATAACCAGTCATGGCTGGACTTCTGACGTCCCATTCCTTCATCACTTGATTAACCACCAAATCTGAGTCACCATAGACCATGAGGCGACGGACGCCGAGTGAAATGGCCATGCGCAACCCATATAAAAGTGCTTCGTATTCTGCCTCGTTGTTAGAGGAATCGAAGTGGATTTGAAGAACATATCTGAGTTTATCTCCTCTGGGGGAGACCAACACCACTCCGGTGCCAGAACCATTTAGCATCTTGGAACCGTCGAAGAACATGGTCCAATGCTCCGAGAGAACCTAAGTCGACAGTTGCTGTTCAATCCACTCGGCGACGAAATCCGCGATCGCCTGGGACTTGACAGCTTTCTTTGCCTCAAACTTTATATCTAGAGGAAGGAGTTCAATCGCCCATTTTGCCACTCGACCAGTTGTGTCCCTATTATGCAAGATCTCTGACAACGGAGCGTCGCTAACGACTGTAATGGAATGATCAGAGAAGTAGTGGGCAACTTTCTTTGTGGTCATATAAATCCCTTATACGAGCTTCTGATAATGAGGATATCTTTGCTTCGATAGGGTCAAGACTTCAGAAATATAATACACTGGGCGCTGAACTTTGAAGGTTTTCTCGTCTTCTTCCCGCTCGACCGTAAGTACCGTACTGACAACTTGTCCTGTGGCTGCAATGTAGGCAAGCACTTCAGTCTGGTTGATGCATTCTGACCTCTGGCCAGAGCATGATTAACGGCCTGGATCACCTGATGGGTGCCATCCGACGGCTGTAGAGGATCGTTCCTCTCCAGTTCACATGGTGCAGGGTGGCTCAGAGGTTGTCTGACAGACTACAAAAAATCTTTACACCCAGTGGGTGCTTGCTGCCCCAATCAGCAAAGGCTCCTTGCTGATTGGGGCAGCAAGCACCGGCTGGGTGGAGAGCAGAGCTTTGAGCTCTGCGAACGCTGCGTCAGCTTCAGGAGTCCACTCGAACTTGTCAGACTTCTTCATCAATCGGTAAAGAGGCAATGCCTTTTCAACGAGACGAGATATGAATCGACTTAGGGCGGCCAAGCAACCAGTAAGCTTCTGAACATCGTGCACTCGCACATGACTTTTCATTCGGAGTATAGTACCGACTTTTTCTGGATTGGCGTCGATTCCCTGTTTGGAAACGAGAAAACCGAGTAACTTTCCGCCAGGAACCCCGAATGTGCATTTTGATGGATTAAGCTTGATATCAAACCTTCTGAGGTTGGCAAAGGTTTCAGCAAGGTCAGTCAGCAGGTCGGAACCCTTCCGTGACTTGACCACAATATCATCCATGTACGCCTCCACATTCCGACTGATTTGGGTGAGCAAACACTTCTGAATCATCCTCATGAATGTGGCTCCGGCATTCTTGAGGCCGAATGGCATGGTAACATAACAGAAGCACCCGAATGGAGTGATGAAAGCTGTTTTGATCTCGTCAGGTCCATACAGACGGATCTGATGGTACCCGGAATAGGCGTCTAAAAAAGACAGTCGCTCACATCCCGTAGTCGAGTCGACTATCCGGTCGATGCGGGGGAGAGGAAAATGATCTTTCGGGCAGGCCCGATTGATATGTTTAAAGTCAATGCACATGCGAAATGACTTGTCCTTCTTGGGGACCATGACAACATTGGTGATCCACTCGGAGTGGTAGATTTCTCGGATGAACTCCGCCGCTAAGAGCCGAGCCACCTCTTCGCCAATGGCCTTTCTCTTCTGGACGGCGGACCGTCGGAGATGTTCCTTGACAGGTTTTACTTTTGAGTCGACTCTTAGGCGGTGCTCAGCCAGCTCCCTGGGAACACCCGGCATGTCAGAGGGCTTCCATGCAAAAATGTCCCAGTTCTCACGGAAGAACTGGATGAGCGCTTCTTCCTATTTGGAGTCGAGTGTTGTCGAGATATGAGTTGGAGTAGCGTTGGGGTTGGTCGGGTGGATGTGAGCTGTCTTCGTATCGCCAGTCAACTGAAAAGCTAACTCTGTAGCGGGCTTCTTGGCTCACAACAAATCACTCAGGTCTGCAGTCTTCTGGTATTCCTGCAACTCCACCACTGCCATCTGAGCATCAGCGATCTTTGAACCTTTCTGAAAACATTCTTCCGCTTTCTTCCGATTGCCCGTAATAGCGATCACACCTTTGGGGCCAGGCATCTTCAATTTGAGGTACACGTAACATGGTTGGGCCATGAAGCGTGGATAAACCGGCCTCCCCAAAATAGCGTGGTAGGCACTCTGGAAGTTTACAACTTCGAATGTCAACTTTTCTTTGCGGTAATTTTTGGAATCACCGAAAACCACATCAAGAGCAATCTGGCCGAGTGATTCAGCCTTCTTCCCAGGAATGACTCCATGGAAACTCATGTTGCTGGCACTGAGTCTGGACATCGGAATGCCCATCCCTTTCAACGTCTCAGCATACAATATGTTCAAACCACTACCACCATCCATCAGGACTTTGGTCAGTCGAGTGCCTTCAACAACTGGGTTGACCACCAAAGCTTGCCTCCCAGGGGTGGCGATGTGCGTTGAGTGGTCGGACTGGTCGAATGTTATGGCAGTCTGAGACCATTTCAGGTAACTAGGTGTCGCCGGAGCGACCATATTCACCTCTCGGTTAATAACTTTCAGTCGACTTTTGCTTTTAATATCGGCAAAAATCATCAGAGTGGAATTGACCTGAGGGTATCCGTCGTCACTGTCTTCTTCGTCCTCGACCTTGTCCGACTCCTTTTCCTTACCTTTGGGCTGCTTGCCCTGGAACTACTGGATCAAGAGTCGACACTGTCGAGTGGTATGTTTCGGGTAAATGAAATTACCCGCTTCATCATTTTTTGTGTGGATGAGACATGGTAAGTCCAACACATCATTTCCGTCCTGGTCTTTATCCTTTTTGAGGTTCCAAGGTCCTTTAGGTTTCCCTTTAAACTTTCCTTGGGTTAAAGCCAAGGCTTCCCCGGGAGCCGCTGGCTCGGCTTTCCGCTTCTGTTTCCGATTGGAAATTCCTCCGGTTTCTTGGGGGACTGACTTGAGCTTGCCACTCCTGAGTCGATCCTCATCTTCACCATTAGCGTACTTGGTGGCAATCTCCATCATCCGATTCAGGAACATATCTCCGGTTCGACCGAATTTCAAATTCAGTCCTCTATACTTGACGCCTTCCTTGAAGGCACAAATTGCTTGGTGGTCAGGCACATTCTCCACCGAGTGATGTAACGTGATCCACCTCTGGATATAATCCCTCAAAGTTTCATTCGGCTTCTGCATGCAAGACCGCAGTTCCATCAGCCCTGCTGGTCGCTTGCATGTGCCTTCAAATGTGGTGACGAACACTCGGGAGAGATCTTCCCAAGTGTAAATGCTACTAGGTGCTAACTGGTTCAGCCACACTCTGGCCGAGCCCTCCAACATGAGAGGCAGGTGCTTCATGGCCACTTCATCATTGCCGCCGCCAATCTGGACAGCCACTCGGTAGTCCTCAAGCCAAGTATTGGGCTTGGACTCGCCAGTGAACTTACTGACTCCAGTCGCCAACCTGAAGTTGGGAGGAATCACAGCGGCCCAGATGGCTCTACTAAAGCACTCTGGCCCCGAAACATGTACTCTGCTGCTGGTAGGTGCATCTCTGTCGTGACCTTCTCGGTGAGCCCTGTTCCTATCGACCAAACCTTGGACGACAATGGATCTCACATCAAAGCCTGGCCCTCCGGGGTCGACTGGAATCCTTCGCCCACCACCATGAGGGCGCCTGTCATCCTGCTGGCGAGGCACATACGACCCGCTCCTTGGGGGAGGCGTGGGCACTCGACGTCGATCGTCACGATCGACTCGGTGATCATACTGCTCACGGTTCCCATACTGGTCACGCCGGTCTCCACGTCCCTCACGCCTCGGGGGCGATCTCGGGCTGTGAGCCAACTGGACTGTGTCCGCGGTAACGGATCTGCTGTGAATCCTGTTCCGCGACTAAGAAACAGCGGAATTCTTCTCCTGCTGCCCGGAGTAACGCTCTGATCTGCAGCAAGCCTCTGCCAGCCTCTGACTGGGAAGGCTGAATCAACTCCACTATACGGGCCGTAGCTGCTAAATTCTGAATCAGAGTTCGATATACCTGCGGGGGCGGGAAGAGCTGCCATCGACTGGATTCGGGAACCCATTGTCGCGCACGCTCATCGAGTGCTCGCTGGAGGTTCTCCAGTCGAGTGCGCTCGGCCAAGTTTGCCAGGCATGCGTCTTCCAAGGCGCGAGCCTCGGGGGTTTCTCCAACGATAGGAGTGTGCAGTGCATCCACGTTCCGGCGGCGAAGTTCTTCTCTCTGCAGCGACGTGAGAGGCTCGGGAAGATACTCCTCATGGTGACGCGACGGGTCGCCTCCACCCGCGCCTCCGTCGGTGCGGGGAAAACCGGGAGGACTGGGCGGTCCATCGACCATCAGAACCTCCGCCACCGGATCGCTGCTATCGCACTCGGATGCGGTCCCCGCGGAGCCAGTCGACAGGTCGAACAGGCCGTAGAGGGATTCGTCGGGCTCGATCGCCGCGACTTGCAGGGTGGCCGACTGACGTGCCACCGCGTGTCTCACCCACCGCTGAAGTCTAGACCGACCGGAGCCCTTGCGCCGGCGGGAAACGGAGAGGGAGGACAACACAGGAGCCGACCGGTAGGGGGTCGACGGTTGCCGCAGGAGAACGCCGCGGACGCACGCGCTAAAGTGCGTTGCCCCGCGAACAGGGAGTGCGTCCACGTCGAGCGAAGCCTCCTGGAGCCAAGCAGAGTTGTTGATGATGAACGTGAACGCACCGAGACGGATCTCGCGGCCCTCCACCAAAACTCCGCCAAAAACCATGATGATTCGGGTCGGAAAAGGTCGCAACTCCTCCAACAAACGCTAAAACACCTGCCCCACGGTGGGCGCCAACTGTCGTGGTTCCAAGTCTGACAGTAGTGTAGGAGGGTAAGTGTAACACCCCGGATGTAACTTTCCCTTTTTGTACTCCAACTCTTGCCGTTTCCGGCGTTAAGCTATATTTATTTCTCGGGTTCGGGTTTTGTCTCTGTGTGTTGTTTTTGTTGTCATGCATCTCATATCATGTCATCATGTGCATTGCATTTGCATACATGTTCATCTCATGCATTCGAGCATTTTCCCCGTTGTCCGTTTTGCATTCCGGCGCTTCGTTGTCCTCCGGTGGTCATTTCTAGCTTTCTTTTATGTGTGGGGATTAAACATTTCCGGATTGGACCAAGACTTGTCATGCGGCCTTGGTTTACTACCGGTAGACCGCCTGTCAATTTTCGCGTCATTTGGACTTCGTTTGATACTCCAACGGTTAACCGAGGGACCGAAAAGGCCTCGTGTGTGTTGCAGCCCAACACCCCTTCAATTTGGCCCGAAACCCACCAAACTCTGCTCCATGTCCTAGAGCATTCGATCACGATCGCGTAGCCGAAAACCGCACCTCATTTGAACTCTCCTAGCTCCTCCTATGCCTATAAATACACCCCCCCCCCGAAATTCGGATCCCTCTCCCTCTTCGAAACCCTAAAAAAACCCTCTCCGCCGCCGCCGGACAACGTCCGCACGAGCCGGACGTGTCCGGATCCCGCCGCCTCCAACCAGCCGCTGCCACGTGGCCCGGGCGAGCCCCACTTCGCCGCCGCCGCCCGAGGCC
>NC_041392.1:34441454-34446402 GCF_002162155.2 Triticum dicoccoides
CCGCCGCCCGGCTCCCTTCTTCCCCGCGCCCGACCGCCTCCTCCGACGCCGGCGAGGCTCCGCCACCGGAGCCGCCCTGCTCCGGCATCCCCTCCGCGCGGCCGTCGCGAGCCCGCCGCCTCGCCACTCGCCGCCCCGCCGCCAACACTACTAGAAAAAGGGCTATAGATGGGATTGACACTAATGGCGCACCAGACAAGCGGTGCGCCATTAGTATATACTAATGGCGCACCACCTTATGATACGCCATTAGAGTTGAAACTACTAATGGCGCACCTGGCCCCGGGTGCGCCATTAGTATCAATTTTTTTTAACTAGTGCGCCTGTCCAAACATACTAATGGTGCATCCAGACACAGTGCGCCATTACTAGTTGTAACTAGTAATGGCTCACCTGCCGGAAAGTGCGCCACTAATGTTGTTTTTTTATTATATTTTTTATTCCCTTTTTTGCAAAACTACTAATGGCGCACTGTTCCACCGTGCGCCATTACTAGTTTAAACTAGTAATGGCGCACTGTGGGATAGTGCGCCATTAGTATGTTTTTTTGTAAAACTACTAATGGCGCACCACCAGGAGGTGCGCCATTAGTAACCTGGATTACTAATGGCGCATTTGGAGTTGGTGCGCCATTAGTAAGTGGGCAGCAACAAGATATTTTGGACAACCTCTCCTACCCACACTCACTTTCTCCCACTTCATTCTCACCACCTCCTCCTTGTCTCGGGTGCCTCCTCTTTTTCACCTCATTTCCACCATAGATTCATTCAATTTAAGTGATTAAATTACCTTGTTTTGATAGGTAAGTAAGGGGGGGAAGCTATATTTATGTTGTTCTCCCTACAACAATGTGCACATGCACTTTTTATGGCCTAGCTAGATCTATGTATGTTCGTGGTGTTGCATATATTTGTGGTGTTGCATATGTGTTTGTGTTTGGAGGTGTACCGGTATTTGAAATTCGATAGTTGCCAATATTTTGCCGGAATGTTGATTCATTTCCGTTTCGGTGAGAATCTTGGCATTAAGCATTCTTTTTGGTCCTATTTTTAGGGAAAGTCATGCCAAATTTTTTCTTGGTTCTAAAATATCGTTTTGCTCTACCCCGCAGGCGACCATGGTCCGCATGATGACCGAAGGCATCGTGAATAGGTTTTTGAGGTCCGCGAAGGCCGAGATGCTTCAAAAGAACGAGACGGAGAAAAGATGTCCGTGTCGAAGATGCAAGCTGAAGAGCCTTATTGCGGACCCGAAATCCGGGCAGGTGCGGGACCACCTGCTCTTGCATGGTTTCATGGATGGCTATCGGTGGCAAGGTGATGAAGATGACTACGAAGTCGTCCATGGGGGCCGGGCAAGAAATGAGGAAGGGCAGCAAGACAACCACCGCGGCTCGGGCGGGCGAGAAGATGAAGAATCCCCAGGAGATGATCACGACGGTGATGCTGTACACAGTCATCATGTAGAAGATGCAGGACATGATGATGAGGAAGATGCCGGAGCAGTCGACGGGCATGATCATGAAGATGATGATGCCGGCGGAGCAGACGACGCTGGACCATCGATTGGCTGGGTGCAATACCCTCATATTCAAGAGCTGCTTCTCAAGCAGACGGATAACGCAAGAGCTGCCGCCCGAGAGAAAGCCAAGATGGATCAGCTTGAGTTAGACGCGGTTACTCCATTGTATGAAGGATGCAGGCCCGAGGATACCCGCCTGAAAGTAACGCTCATGGCTCTGGAGATGAAGGTAAAACACAAAATGACCGACGCATCCTTCGACGAGAACATGTCATTCTGGCACGAACGTCTTCCCGAGGGGAACAAGTGCCCGACCAGTTTGGAGGAGGCGAAGAAAATCGTGTGTCCTCTGGATTTACCGCACGTGAAATACCATGTGTGCATGAACAATTGCATCATTTATCGGGACGAGCACGCGGAGTCTACCATATGTCCGGTGTGCGGCGTCACTCGATACAAGAAGAGGAAGAAAGCTCCTCGAAAAGTGGTGTGGTACTTTCCGATCACTCCTCGTCTGCAGCGGTATTTCACGGACCCTAAGGTAGCAAAGCTCCTGCGTTGGCACGTGGATAGGGAGGAGAAGAAGCGAGAAGATGACGCAAATGATCCGGAGATAGATAAAAAAGACAAGATGCTGAGTCACCCTAAGGATGCGAGCCAGTGGCAAGCGTTGAACTTCGAAGACCCAGAATTTGGGAATGATCCAAGGAACATCGTGCTGGGCGCGAGCACCGATGGAGTCAATCCGTTTGGCAGCCAGAGAAGCACACATAGCACTTGGCCTGTGTTTGTGTCGATGTACAACCTTCCCCCCTGGTTGTGCATGAAGAGGAAGTACATTCACATGAGTATGCTAATTGAAGGACCGAAACAATCAGGGAACGACATCAATCTGTATCTGGGGCTGCTGAAAGAGGAGCTTGACACGCTGTGGAAAACGCCAGCCAATACGTGGGACGCCGCAGAAAAAGAATATTTCCCTATGAGAGCCGCGCTGCTCACGACGGTGCACGACTATCTCGGTTACGGATATGTCGCGGGGCAGGTGGTCCATGGATTTTCTGGATGCGTCAGGTGCATGGATGACACAACATATCGCCAGCTAGATAGAGATCCCGGGTCTTCAAAAACCGTGTTCATGGGACATCGAAGGTGGCTTCGCGACGATGACCCGTGGAGAAAACGCAAGGATCTGTTCGATGGTGAAACCGAACCCCGAGGACGCCCGCGTACGAGGAGCGGCGAGGAAATAGACGAGCTGTTCGAAAATTGGAAAGACTGCCCACTGCCGGGAAAGAAGAAAAAGGCGCCAGAGCCGGAAAGAAGCGAAAGGCGCCAGAGCCGCTGCTGAAGGTATGGAAAACGAGGTCTGTTTTCTGGGACTTGCCGTACTGGAAGATCCACCGTGTGCCTCACAGCCTTGATGTCATGCATATCATGAAGAACGTGTGCGAGAGTCTGCTTGGTACCTTGCTCAACATGCCAGAGAGGACCAAAGATGAGCCGAAAGCAAGGGCAGACTTGAAATCAATGGGCATCAGGCAGGAGCTTCACGCTATATATGATGATCAATATGATGATGATGATGATGAGGCGAAGCAGGACACGGAAAGTCGTCGCAAAGGCAAGAAGGCCAAGAAGACCGGAAATGACTACCCTCCCGCGTGCTTCACTCTAAGTCAGGAGGAGATCGAGCAGTTTTTCACCTGCCTCGTAGGAGTAAAACTTCCTTACGGTTACGCGGGGAAGATAAGCAGATACCTAGACCCAGCGAAGCTGAAGTTCAGCGGGATGAAGTCTCACGACTATCACGTGCCGATGACGCAGATACTTCCAGTTGCAATCCATGGGATCATGGACGCGCACGTCCGTGAAACCCTATTTGGCCTATGCAACTTTTTTGACGTCATCTCTCGGAAGTCTGTTGGCGTGAGGCAACTCAGAAGGCTACAGGAAGAGATCGTGGTGATACTATGCGAGCTTGAGATGTACTTCCCGCCTGCATTCTTCGATGTTATGGTGCATCTGCTGGTCCATATCGTGGACGATATCATCCAACTCGGGCCGACGTTCCTGCACAGCATGATGCCGTTCGAAAGGATGAATGGTGTCATCAAAGGATACGTTCGCAACATGTCACGTCCAGAGGGAAGCATAGCCAGGGACTTTCTGACCGAAGAGTGCATCTCCTACTGCACGAATTATCTAGGCATCGAGAACCCCGTTGGTCTGCCCGTCAACAGGCACCTTGGCAGGCTCGCTGGATGGGGTCACCGTGAGGGTCGTCGTGAAATGCATGTCGACTTCAAGGGTCGACTCGCCAACTTTGAAAGAGCAAACCTAGTCGCGCTACAACACATAGACGTGGTCGATCCTTGGGTGGTACAACACAAAACCTTTATTAAGAAGACGTACAATGACCGAGGCCAACAGAGGACGGACGGAGATATACTCAAAGAGCACAACTCATGTTTCACGCGTTGGTTCAAGCAGAAGCTTCTGTCGTACCCTTTACATGAGGATTCTTCCGCGGAAGAACAACTCATATTCGCCTTGTCACTGGGCGCCGAGCACAACATGATGACCTATGAGGCGTACGATATCAACGGCTACACATTCTACACCGAGGCCAAGGACATGAAGAGCGATGGTTATCAGAACTCCGGGGTAACGATGTAATCCTACACCGGTAACGACAAGGACAGATACTACGGAAGGATCGAGGAGATCTGGGAGCTGAGCTACGCTGGAGAGAAGGTCCCGATGTTCCGTGTCAGATGGGCCAAGAGTGTCCTAAAAGAAGACTGGTATTTCACCACCATGGTTATACCCGAAGTCAAATCCAAAACTGCGGGTGCAAACGTCACCGCGAAAAATGAGCCATGGGCACTGGCTTCCCAAGTGGACCAATGCTTCTTCATTACCGACCCGTCAAAGCCCAGTCGTGTTGTCGTGAGGAGAGGCAAAAGGAAGATCATCGGAATGGATGGAGTAGCCAATGAGCAAGACTTCGACAAGTACGGCGACCCGAGGATCGAACATGACGACGATGATGAAGTAGCAGCATACACCACAAGAAGAAGCAGGACCACCCTACCTAAAGGACGTCCGTTCCACAGAAGAACTCCATTTGCGAAAAAGAAGGGCAATAAGATTGTGAACAGATAGCTAGCTAAGATCGATTGTATTTAAATCGTAGCCTTCATTTCTCGATTGTATTTCATGGGCACTTTTTGAACTATCATGAATATTTTTAAATTTCGTGGACACTCGATCTCGACCCCCCTCCATCTCGATCGCTATCCCACCTTGCCAGATCCGGTCCCCCTCACCGCCGAGCACCTCCCGGTCCACTGGCCGCCGCCGCCGACCCCCCGCACCCTCGATTCCCCTACTCAACCGCCGCCGCCGACCCCCCGCACCCCTC
>NC_041392.1:34447314-34477094 GCF_002162155.2 Triticum dicoccoides
GCCACCCCGACGCCGCCTCGACCCTGCCTCGACGCTGCCCCGCCGCCTCGACGCGACCCCGCCGCCCGGACGCCGCCCCGTCCACACCACCGTCGCCGGAGCCACAGATCCCTCGCCGGCCGCCTCCCCCCACTCCAATCAAGAGCTCGAGGTCAGCGCTGCGCTGTCCACTTCTGCTGCTCCTCTCCTCTCTGTATTGGGCTTGATTCTTGCTGCTGTTGATCCCAAGTTTGATGCATAACAATTGCTGTATGAGTTCTCCAAATGAACAGGAGTACTCCTCTATTTTGATATGAAATCACCATGATAGGTCCACATGTTACTGTTGTCAACATGATAAATAGTTTCAGTTAGTTACCTCTAAAACTATTCCTAATTAACTGAAGAAGAGAAGAGAGGAGGAGTAGTTTATTTCATAGAGTAAACATTAGCACTATTTGACAGTAAAAGGTTTTAGCTAATTTGAATTAACTGAAAGCAGCAGTACATCATTTTTATTGACAGTAAAATGTTCAAAGAAACAGAAATATCAGTACAATAGCTAGATTACACTATCAGTACACTACTAGTAAAATGTTCATTTAGTTTCAGTAAACAAATATTGCCAAGCATGACATGGCCTTTGTGATCTCGTACTCCTGAATTTTCATGTCACTTGTGCTATTAGTAGTTTTTTGACAGTAAAAGGGATGAAGAGGTCGGTGACCTCCAAATTCCAAATTTAGTAAAAGTTTGGGTATTCGAAACTACTAGTCTGAAAAACAGTTTATGTGGTCTGAATCTTTTCCTAATGTGTTTCAGACTTTCAGTAAAAGTTGTTGAATCAAATTAGTTCTTTCATGCTATTATGGACAGATTTAAAATCCACACTAAACCTTGATATGGGAACTATTCGTTTTGATGCTACTGTGCTTTAATACGATATGTTGCTAGTGGAAGACTTTGGAATTTGAAAACCCAAATCAGTTCAGTCTGCCTAGTTCAGCTTCACATCGGTTCCTATTTTCTAGCCTACTGTAATTGTTCCGAACTTTTGATAATCTGTTTCAGACTTTCAGTTAGGAGTTAAGACTAGGAAATAGTATGAACTGCTGTTGGATTAAATCAGTACGTGGTTAACAGGCACAACATTGTGCCTGTTGGGTTTATGGACAGATGCTAAAAGGTTGTCTGAAGATAGTTATTTGCTAGGGGTGGGGAATCATTTCATAAGTAAAAAGTCCATACTGAACCTTGATACGTAAACCAATGGTTTTGATGGTACTTTGGAACTTGAAAATCAAAATCAGTTTAGTCTGCCTAGTTCAGCTTCATATAGAAGATAATGATTCCTATTTTTTAGTCTACTGTAATTGTTTTTTAGCCCATAGCACTTTGCATTGTTTTGAGGTTTTGTACATCAGCTTTCTTTTTTATCTTCTTATTTAAAACTGTAGCAGTACCTGTGACACATAATGCCTAACAGTTTAACTATTTTCTGTTTCTGTCCTCATTTAGTGCTTGGTATGTCTCCTGTTCTGGGTCATGGACTTTGTGCCATGCCCACATTGGTTTTCTGTTTGGCCTGAATTTGGCCTGACAAATGATGGTCTACCAGCTGGTCTACTAGCTGGCAAGATGCTTGGTATATATATGTTGTGTTCAGTTCTGGCAGGAGTTCAGAACTGTTAGGCAAAGGTCATGTCTCCGACCATCATGTCCTTTTTTGCCTTGTCCACCCGAGAGGCCCTTGAGTTTGCTGGAATGTCGATTAACTTCCGTTCCGGCAAATTCGGGTACTCCATATGTCCTATTTTCAGCAAAGGTCATGCTGAAATTTTCCGTGAATTTTAGCATGACTTTACTAAAAATAGGACATATGGGGTACTTGTGACTAATGCATGGGCCGGGGTATCTTAGTAGTTAATTAAGTAGGATCAAGTGCTCCGGCGTACTTGTGACTAATGCATGGCTTTTAGGGTGCCTCGATGTCGATAAAAACCGAAATGATGAAAGCTTAGGCTTTTAGGGTGCCTCGGCGTCGAAAAACCCTCAATGATAAAAGCTTAGCTTTTAGGATGCCTCGGTGTCGACAAACCCTAAATGATGAGACCATGATCTTGTTCCTTGACAATAACCAACTTTTTGACCAAACTTTGTTCCTATTTATAGAGAAACATGGCCAACAACGATGAGGCCGGGGGTTCGGGCGGCAAGAAATTCTGGGAGCTGTCCCAGGAGATGGAGGAACAACCTCACTTGTATGAGGACGCCGCCTTCCCCACCGATCCTGAGACCACTGATGGTACCGCCGAGGATGACCCCACTGATGCCACCACTGATGGTGCCGCCGAGGATGCCACCACTGATGATGGCGGCGCACGCACAGATGGAAGCCAACCGAAGAGGCAACGGAAGGACCGGCGCCCGACCGTGCTCCGCACCCTCAAGGAGGAAGTTACTGAAGTGGACTCCAACGGGAATCCAACGGCGCCCGAATGAATAGTCAAGGGGTACTCGCTTCAGCTCGGGTGCATTCTCCGGAGCACCGTCTCGATCAACATCGAGAACCTCAGGCATCCTGACCGAGGGAATTTGCGCAACCTCCTCTTCACGAAGCTGCACGAACGATACAAGTTCCCCGCTGAATTTGAAAACACAAGCCTCAAAGGGAATAAAGTGAACAATGCTGCCCTCACGAAGATGAGCACGACCCTGTCTACTTGGAAAAGCAATGTGAAGAGAATGATCGAGAAAGGTGAGAGTTATGAGAAGATCAAGGAGAAAAATCCTTCGATCACCGAAGATGACTACAACGACTTCAAGATCAATTGCTCGAGCACCGCAAGCTCCGAATCAAGTAAGTGGGGGAAAGAAATGCGGGAGCTGAACTTAGGGGAACACACACTCGGTCCCGGCGGTTACAGAGTGGCGGAGCCTATATGGGACAAGGAGGAGGCGGACCGTGCCGAGCAAGGCCTACCGCCCCTCTTCGATAAATACGGTGACAAGCAGACCAGGAACTTTGTTAGGGCCCGGTACAAGAAGGACCCGAAAACAAAGGAGCTTACCACGGATCCGAAGACCAGGGCGCTTGAGCTTGTTCTGGTAAGGAATACACCCCCGCGTAATTAGCTCCATATGGTTGCATTCTAATTAATGAAGCCAAATTTCTAAATGGTTCACATTCCCTCCGCAGGCGACTGAAAGCAGTAGCGCGGGGTCGACTAAGAGCAACCCTTGGGACACCACTCTAAATAGGGCGTTGAATGTAATGAAGAACAAGGATAAGCTCAGTAAGCCGACGTCAGCTGGTCGTGTGGCCGGCAAAGGCTTGTCGACAAAATGGTCGTCATACTATAACACTGGTGGGAGAAAGGAGAAAAAGACCAGCTCGGAAAGCCAGGTGCGCGAGGTTCAAGAACTCAGGGCACAGGTGGCACGGATTCCGGAGATTGTCCAAGAGCAAGTGCAACAACAACTCGGAGCGATGATCACCGCCATTGTGCCTACCTTGATCCAGGGGATTAGTGCGTGGATTGCGGGCGGCCAACAGGGGCCGCCCCCGATTCCTAGCTTCACGGCCAGCAACTCGCAGAACGCAATGGCGGGGCCATTGGTGTCTTCGGCGGAGGCGGCATTGGTGTCTCCGACACCGGCACGGGAGCTTAATGCACCCGGGTGTACGTCGGCCGGCACCTCTGCAGCAAGCGGCCCCTCCGTCAACTGCACGCCCGCCGTTGGCGGTGCCTCGACATTAGCCGAGCTCGACGCCATCATCACGGTAACTAATTAAGCCTCTCTCGGCCGAGGACTTCATCTCCTTGCCTTTGACTGGGCATCCCTGACGCCTTACATGTTTTCGCAGGGCGCCGCCGACGTTCCGTGCACTCTCCTGCACTTCGTGAACAACGAGTTGGTCGATGTCGCCAAGGGCAAAATCGTTCAACCGGGCAACCCCTTGTTCCACGGTACCCAGATGCCACCCAACTTGTTTAGGGTTCAACTGGTTCGGGTGCTGCCAGGCTGCGACGAGTTGTTACCTCCAATTCGACCCGTCGGGGCCGACGATGATGACGTGATGACCCTCAGCGCCTGCCTGAGCTGGCCCCTGCTTTGACCGAAGAGCCAGATTCGTTTGGGAGCAGGGGACACCACCGCAAAGACAACACCGCCAGTCATGCCGGCGCCAAGTCGGCCCCATGGCAAGACCGCCGCAACGGTGCCGGACATCCCTATGCCACTGGATCCACACATGCATATGGCACAGGATCAGAACGACGACAACGACGATACATTTGCCAACGTCGATCAGTACTTTGCCGATCATGGGTACGGTGGCGACTTCATGGGGCCTCCTTCTCAAGAACCCAACCCAACAAAAGACGTGCGCGATCTAGCTGGTACCGCGGAGAAGCCAAGTTGCAACATGCGTCGTCTGCAGTTCAGCTCTCAGGAGACGCCTCCAGCTGCCGACTTCACCAAGCCTCAGATAGGCGAGGTGCGAAATATGATCAGCCCCAACACACTCAAGAAGGCGGTCTATGAGCAGAACTCGGTCCCATTACAGGAGAAGAAGAAGGCACGCAAAAGAAAGACTAACAAGGGTGCGGGCCAGCCGGCACCAAGTACGATCCATGCTCAGGACGGGCCACCTTCACCTGAGGATATCTCGAGGAGGGTGCATGTGGAAGGTAGGCCGATGCTACCGAGAAATATGCTCGATGCTGCAACCGGTGCTATGCGGAGTCTGCATGACAGTGTTCTTTCTTTGGAGAAGCGGCGTCTCGGAGAGAAGGATGTGGCATACCCGGTTTTCGCGGCCAAGGTGCCAGAGGGCAAGGGCTTTGTGGATAACTCCATCGGGGGTACGATCGTCCTGCGGTTTGATGACATCCACGCTATGTTAAACCTTCATCCACTGCACTACACCTTCGTTCGGCTATTTTCGGTGAGTATGGAGATGCGGATCATTCGCGACAAGACCCCGGACATCGTGATAGTCGACCCCTTCTACATGCGTGCCAAGATCTTGGGCAGCGCTGGGGACCGGCAAGTCGCGAGTTCTTACCTCGAAGGGGTCATTCTGGCAAACCAAGATAAGGATAACTTCCTCGTGCCTTACTTTCCCGAGTAAGTCCTCCCCTCAACCGCCCCGTAACATATGAATTCTTAGATTTCGATCGTTTTTATTTTAACATTCCGTGTTTTCTGTAGTGACACACGTTGCACGCTCATCCTCCTAAGCCCCAAATATTCCATGGCCACGTATTTCGACCCGGACCATCAGTTGAACGTAGACTACACAAATGTCAAGAAGGTTCTTGATGATGTTCTCCCCGGCTACGTCAAATCTGGAGGCACCTTCACCAGGCCTATTCGTAAGTACGGCAAGCACGTGTTCTCCCACAATACGACGTTCTGCTGCGTCAAGCAGCCGCCTGGCGGTCAGAAGGGTACCTACTACGCCATCCATCACATGCGGGCGATCGTACGGGACCATCATCAACTTCTGCTACCGAGTAGACTCAAAGATTGGGCCGCGAGCGTGTCGGCAGTCCAGGATGCGGACATCAGACAAGAATTCTTTCGCATCCAGTCGGAGTTTGCGGAAATCATCCATCAAGATGTCCTTCGTATCGCGGGGCAGTTCTACCTCAGAAATCAACTGTCCAACAGTGACATCGACACAATCCTACAAATGCAGTCTGACAACGCCCGTTCTTTCATGACTCCCACGATAGACGGCGACTTCATCCACGCTCCGGTCCCTTGAGTCTCATGTTGTAATTAAACTTTAATGAACTTAGAGTATGTCTCTTTGGTTTCGAGAGTCGTTCAACTTAAGATGTAATTGATGCTATTAATGTCTTGCTTTTCTCTTCCGATCGTTCTGTTGCATACTTATATATTGCTTATGTATTGTCTGTGAATTGGTACTAACGTTTCGTTTGGCTACTGCATAGCGATGCCGTGGTATGTCGTGTACAAGGGTAAGGTTCCCGGAGTCTACGACGACTGGGAGGAGTGTCGGAGACAGGTTCACCGATTCAGCGGTAACAGTTACAAAGGGTACGCCACTAGGGCCGAGGCCAAATCTAGATACGCCCGCTATCTAACGGGAGAGGGGAGGGAGCGTTGGAGGAACCGGATGAAGACGAGTTTCATCGTGATGATGCTCATCGTGATGACCGCAGCTCTCTTCTATGTGATGGTAGTTTAGATGATCGATATCGACTTGTAATGTCAAGACAAACTCGCGGTCTCGAGACTTGTAATATAATGTTCTATCTTTGTTCGGTCTTTTCAATTCGGAGACTAATATGATGACTTGTATTCGGAGACTAAAATGATGAATTGTATTCAGAGACTAATCTTCTATTGTATTCGATGAATCTGTTGTTGATGTGTGCTGTCTATATTTTGTCCAATTATACATTTTGTAACCTGTGCAAAAAATAGAAAATAAAAAAATAAAAAAAACCCTAATATTCATACTAATGGCGCATCACATCATAGTGCGCCATTAGTATGCCAAAGGATACTAATGGCGCATCATTAAAGAGTGCGCCATTAGTATGCCGAAGTTACTAATGGCGCATCTTTCTGTCGTGCGCCATTAGTATGCCAAAGCACCTGGGTATACATGGCCCCCTGGGAGGCATACTAATGGCGCACTGTTGTATATACTAATGGCGCATCAGGGGTGCGCCATTAGTATACCAGATACTAATGGCGCATCTGTGGTGCGCCATTAGTAAAATATACTAATGGTGTGCTACTAATGGCGCACCACTAATGCGCCATTAATGGCCAAATTAGGTGCGCCATTAGTAGGCCTTTTCCTAGTAGTGCAAGGTCGTCGCCAGGCCACCCCGCGCCCCGCGGTCGCCGCCCCGCCTCCGTGGGCTCCGCTGCCCCGCCTCCTCGTCGCCGGCGGCCTCTCCGGCGAGAGCTCCGGCCGCCGCGGCCATTTCCGGCAACCTTGGAGCGGAGTGCTACAGTAACTGCTACAGTGCCCCGAACCCTAGATCTGGATCTGAGGTTGATTTTTTGCCAAGTCCCAGGATTTTTCCAGTTCATATGCTCCTGTTCAAGGCCCCGTAACTTTGCATCCGCAGCTCCGTTTTGGACATATAGTATATCAAAATGTTCGCCTCGACGAGTACATCATTTCATTCCATTGCATCATTTTCATTTGAGCTCATCTTGATACCCAAAATGCTGTTAGAAGGAGGCTTCATGAGTTAATTGTCAGATCTGCTAGTTCATCTTGGACTTTTGTCATTTTTGCCATGATTATTGTGTGCATGCTATGCCTGTGAGTCATTCATATGTTTTGTCAAGAATTTTGTATTTTTTCCAGAGGTGCAACCCATGCATTTTTAGGATGTGTGTGGTGACTTGTGCAAGCTTGCAAAGTGAGGCACCCGGTAAATCTGTTTTCAGAGACTTAGTAGTTTTCACTAAGTCTAGGATTATTTAGTTCATGATACCATATGTTCAGCTTGTTTCCTAGTGATCCGTGCCTCTTTTGAGGATGATCAGTAAGGGAGTTTTGTTAATCATGTTATGCTCTTTCCATCCAAGTCTTTGTTTGCAATTATGGAGCAACCTAGCTTGAGTCAATCGAGCTCTACTTTTGCTTCGTGGTGAATCTGGGCAGATCGTCAACTCGTTTGCGATTTTGCCGATGCTATTGTAGTTGACCCGTGCATGCTATGCCATTGTTCTTGCAATGTCTAGCTAGCATTTTGTGCCTTCTTAATGGATATATGCTTGCCTTGCCATGACTTGCACCGTAGTGAGTGCATCGAGCTCGTTTACATGCCTTCGTGAGTTATATTTCAGCATGTCTCAGTTTTCACTGAGTCTGAAAACTGATTGTGTTTGAGCTATGTTCGTGTGCCCGTTAGTATATTTTGTGATCCCTTTTGGCCCCAGGTCACTTTGGGACTTTTGTTAAGCTTGTTGAGTAGCTCCATTTCATGTTCTTACTTGTCTTAATAAGGTCATGTATCATGTTGTTTTGCTGCTCCGAAGAGGGCTTCGTGATCTGAAATTTCAGACAAGTGTTAATTTCACTAAGTCTGGAATCTGTTTTGCATTTGCGTTTTTGCCATGCTTGTTTGAACCTCATAATGGATGAATTGGCCGTAGCTCAGTGCTAGTCTTTTGTTAAGCATCTTGTGTGCATCCCTGCCATGTATTTTGTTGTCATGTATGGTGCCTGTAGCATGTTCATTTCATTGCATTTAGATGCCTACTTGCTGTAAATCGCAGACCGGTGTCAATCTTAAAACGCTTGCCATTTCCAAACCGTAACTCTGATTCCGATGATCTTTATATCGTTTTCAAGCGATTTCATCTCATCTTTCCAGTGGCACCCTTGGAATTCCAAGTTGAGGCTAGGTTCATGCATTTCCTGTCATGTCTTGCATTTTGCATCCCGCATCGCATCCCGCATAGCATATCATCATTTCATCATGTCGCTTGATTCTTGCACGTGGTTGATTGTATCCTTGTTGCTTGTTTGTCTTGTTGGGTAGAGCCGGGAGACGAGTTCGCTACCGAGGAGCCCGTTGAGTTTGCTTGTGAGGATCCACTCAACTCTGACAACTGTGCAGGCAAGATGATTATACCCTCGAAATCACCACTATCTTTGCTATGCTAGTTTGCTCGCTCTTGCTATGCCAATGCTACGATGCCTACCTTTTTGCTTGTTAGCCTCCCAATTGCCATGTCAAACCTCTAACCCACCTTGTCCTAGCAAACCGTTGATTGGCTATGTTACCGCTTTGCTCAGCCCCTCTTATAGCGTTGCTAGTTGCAGGTGAAGATTGGAGGCCGTTCCTTGTTGGAACATTTATTTACTTGTTGGGATATCATTATATTGCTATGTTATCTTAATGCGTCTATATACTTGGTAAAGGGTGCAAGGCTCGGCCTCTCGCCTAGTGTTTTGTTCCACTCTTGCCGCCCTAGTTTCCGTCATATCGGTGTTATGTTCCCGGATTTTGCGTTCCTTACGCGGTTGGGTTATAATGGGAACCCCTTGATATTTCGCCTTGATTAAAGCTTGTCCAGCAATGCCCAACCTTGGTTTTACCATTTGCCACCTAGCCTTTTCTTTCCCTTGGGTTCTGCAGACTCAAGGGTCATCTTATTTTACCCCCCGGGCCAGTGCTCCTCTGAGTGTTGGTCCACCTGTCAGCTGCCGGTGGCCACCAGGGGCAACTCTGGGCTGGCCTACCCGTACCTAAGACAATCTGAGTGTGCCCTGAAAAAGAGATATGTGCAGCTCCTATCGGGATTTGTCGGCACATTCGGGCGGTGTTGCTGGTCTTGTTTTAACCTGTCGAAGTGTCTTGAGTTACCGAGATACCGAGTCTGATCGATATGTCTTGGGAGGAGGTCTATTCCTTCGTTGACCGTGAGAGCTTGTCATGGGCTAAATTGGGACTCCCCTGCAGGGATTGAACTTTCGAAAGCCGTGCCCACAGTTATGGGCAGATGGGAATTTGTTAATGTCCGGTTGTAAATAACTTGAACCTTAATTAATTAAAATGAATCGACTGAGTGTGTTGCCGTGATGGCCTCTTCTCGGCGGAGTCCGGGAAGTGGACACGGTGTTGGAGTAATGCTTGCGCAGGTTGTTCCTTTAGATTCTCGCTCGTGCTTTGCCTCCTCTTCTCGCTCTCTTTTGCGAATAAGTTAGCCACCATATATGCTAGCCGCTTGCTGCAGCTCCACTTATATTTGCCTTACCCATTCCTATAAGCTTAAATAGTCTTGATCGCGAGGGTGCGAGATTGCTGAGTCCCCGTGGCTCACAGATACTATAACTCCAAATGCAGGTCCAGGTGAATCCGCTCCAGGTGACGAGTACGAGCTCAAGTGGGAGTTCGACGAGGACTCTCAGTGATACTACGTGTCTTTTCCTGATGATCAGTAGTGGTGCCTAGTTGGGGTTTGATTCGGGGCCTTGTCGGATGTTGGGTTCTCTTCTATTTTGGCACCGTAGTCGGGCCATGAGTGTTTTGGATGATGTAATGTTATTTATGTTCTTGATTGACGTGGCGAGTGTAAGCCAACTATGTTCTCCCCTTTATTATTCATATTACATGGGATGTTGTGAAGATTGCCTAACTTGCGACATATGTCTTCAATGCGATTATGTCTCTAAGTCGTGCCTCAACACGTGGGAGCTATAGTCGCATCGAGGGTGTTACAAGTTGGTATCAGAGCCTTCCCCGACCTTAGGAGCCCCATTGCTTGATCGTTTTTTTAGCAGCCGAGTTGTGTCTAGAAAAATGTTTTGAGTCATTTAGGAATTATATATCAGAGAGCTTAGGAATTCTTTTTACTTCCCAGTCTCCTCATCGCTCTGGTAAGGCATCCTGACATAGAGTTTTGACTCTTCTCTTCTCAAATTTCACAAAAAAAAATTTAGGATCACGCGAGTATCTTGGAATCGTTCCGATGGCTTATGATGAGAACATTGTCTTCGTGCCTCCTGTCAGGGGTTTAGTGGAAGTGTCCCGGGGAGTTGAGCTCTGAGGTGTTGTCATCATAATTTTATCGTTGCAATTCTGGAATACTTGAGATATGTTCGCCGACATCGAAAATCTCTTTTATGCAGTTCGTTGGTGAGATAACCTCGACGCCACCCAGTACTGGGGCGGGAGTTCAGGAATATCGCCATAACTTGTATAACGGATGCTTTTCGAAGGTTGAGGTAGATGGTTTCCGAAGGTTTCTTGGTTATGTGTTGAAGGATGGATACAGCTGGATGTAGGATTTGCTAGTTTGGGTGAGATATTATGCTTCCCCTGTATCCCCAACACCTGATTGCATAACCGGAAAGGTTCGGGAGTTTCATAGGTGGGAATTCTAGTAGCTCTAGTTCTTCTTCCACGAATATTTGTTTGAGATTGCGGTTTCTTACCGATTATTCGTTCTTGATCCGTACCTTGTTGATTTATTTCTCTACCTTAATTCTACGTGGCTTCTCAATTTATGGATATGTGACCATTTGAAGAGGAATGCATTCGTTCATTTTGTTCGGATGTGAAGACTATATGTTGCAATTTTCATTCCGTTGGATTCAGCTTCAATATTTATCTATCATATGCTAATGGTGGTCAACCTCTTCAGGATGGCTCCCGCCAAGAGCACCAGTCAGAACCAGAACCAAGATCCGCCACCGCCTCCACCTCCTCCAGAGGCATGGCAAGCTGTGATGGCTGCAACCAATGCAAACACTCAGCTGATCATGCAAATTCTTCAAGAGCGCAATCAAGGCAGTCAAGGGAATCAAGGCAGCAATCAGAGTCACTTTGCTACACTCAACCAGTTCCTTGCTAACGGGCCAAAGACTTTCAGCAATTGTGTTGAGGCAACCGATGCTGACGATTGGCTTGTGGATCTGTGTAAGCATTTCGAGTGCAGCAACGTCAGGCCTGAGGACTTTGTGAAGTTCGCTTCCTTCCAACTCAAAGATCAGGCTGCAAAATGGTTCCAGCAGTACAAGGATTCCAGAGGTGGACGTGTTATCACTTAGGATGATTTCCGTCGAGATTTCCGAGCTCATCATATTCCGCAGAGCGTGGTTGAAAGCAAGCGTGAGGAATTCCGCAATCTGAAGCAAGGCTCTTTGTCTGTCTATGACTACAACAAATTGTTCCAGAAGCTTGCCCGCTTTGCCAAGCAGGACGTGCCTGATGAGAAGAGCATGATATATCAGTTCAGGGGTGGTCTCAGAGAAGAAATTCAGCTCGCTCTTGTCCTCTTTGAGCCGTTGAGATACGATGAGTTCTACAACATGGCACTGAAGCAAGAGGCTGCTCAGTCGAGGTGTGATGCTTCCAGGAAGCGAGTCAGAGATGTTACTCCTTCTTCCTCTACTCAAGTGGCCAAGCAGAAGAAGTTTTGGCTTCCTCCTCCTCCGTCCCGTCAGCCGTATCAGCAGAAGAGCAAAGGTGGCAGTGGTTCTTCCCACCCACCCAACCCTGGCTTTCAGAACAAGACTTCGTCTCAAGCTCCAAGATCGAGTGCTCCGTATCACCGTCCGCTTTCAGAGGTCACGTGCAACAAGTGCCAACAGAAGGGCCACTATGCCAACAAGTGTTTCAACCAGAGGCGTCTTCCTCCTCCTCCTCCTGTCAGATCGGCAAGTACAGCTGTGGTCAAGCATAACCCCAAGCATGCCAAGGTCAATTTGATGAATGCAGCTCAGGCAGAGGACTCGTCAGATGTGATCATGGGTAACCTTCCTGTTAACGATGTTCCTGCAAAAGTTCTTTTTGACACGGGTGCATCGCATTGTTTCATCTCGAGACCGTTTTCATCTAAGCATGGTTTGCCTTTACAAATTTTGCCTAGTCCTTTAGCAGTTGTCTCTCCCGGTAAGCGCATGCATGCTACCTCCATTGCTCCGGATGTTTCTATCACTTTGGGTGACTACAAGTTTCTATCTTCTCCAACGGTTCTTGGTGACTCGGATATTGATCTTATTCTCGGGATGGATTGGCTTTCTAAGCACAAGGCTCAGCTTGATTGTGCAGCCAGGCAGATTCAATTGACTCATTCGTCTGAGGATGTAATTGTCTTTGCCGCTCGGGATAATACTATCCGTCTGTTTTCTCTCAATGAGAAGGGTGAATTGGATGCCATCTCTCAAATTCCAGTCGTTTGCGAATATCAAGACGTCTTTCCAGAAGAGCTCCCAGGAATGCCTCCGCACCGGCCAGTTGAATTCGTTATTGAACTTGAGCCTGGCACGGAACCTGTGTGCAAACGTCCTTACAAGCTCGGACCTGAAGAGTTGAAGGAGCTGAAGAAGCAACTCGATGAGCAAGAAAGAATGGGTCTCATCCGGCCTAGTTCTTCTCCGTGGGGTTGTGGTGTTCTTTTTGTGAAGAAGAAGGATGGAACGGACCGACTTTGTGTTGATTACCGTCCAGTGAACAAGAAGACCATCAAGAACAAATACCCACTTCCCAACATCAATGAGCTGTTCGAACAACTCGAAGGTGCTCAAGTATTCTCCAAGCTTGATCTCCGTATGGGTTATCACCAGATTCGCATTCGTGAAGAAGATATTCCCAAGACAGCATTCAGAACAAGCTTTGGTTCATATGAATACACTGTCATGTCTTTTGGCCCCGCCAACGCTCCTCCGATGTTCTCTCGCATGATGAACTTCATCTTCAATGCCTACACCAATGACTTTGTTTTGGTCTTTCTCGACGACATTCTGGTTTTCTCCAAGAACAAGGAAGATCATGCCAAGCACTTGCGTTTGGTTCTCGATAAGCTCAGAGAACATCAGTTCTACGCCAAGTTCTCCAAGTGTGAATTTTGGCTCGATGAGGTTCTTTATCTTGGTCATATCATCTCTGCCAAGGGCATTTTGGTGAATCCTGAGAAGGTGTCTGCAATTATGAATTGGGAACCTCCTCAGAACGTGAAGCAACTCCGCAGTTTTCTCGGTCTCGCAAGCTATTGCCGAAGATTCGTTGAAAACTTTTCTAAGATCGCGAAGCCTCTCTCTAATCTTCTTCAGAAGCACGCCAAGTACGTTTGGTCTCCGGAGTGTGATACTGCTTTCAACACTTTGAAAGAGAAGTTGATCACTGCTCCAGTTCTGACTCCGCCTGATGAATCCAAGCCGTACGAGGTCTTTTGTGATGCCTCTCTCCAAGGTCTTGGCGCAGTATTGATGCAAGAGAAGAAAGTTGTTGCTTATACATCTCGCCGGTTGAAGCCTAATGAGAAGAACTACTCCACTCATGATCTCGAGTTGGCGGCAGTTGTGCATGCTCTTTTGACTTGGAGACATCTTCTATTGGGAAGGAAAGTGGACATTTTCACTGATCACAAGAGTCTCAAGTACATCTTCACTCAGCCTAATCTCAACCTAAGGCAAACTCGATGGGTCGAAATGATTCAAGAGTATAATCCGAGTATTGAGTATACTCCAGGCAAGGCCAATGTGATTGCTGACGCTTTGAGCAGAAAGGCCTACTGCAATAGTCTGATTCTCAAGCCTTATCAACCCGAGCTTTGTGAAGCTTTCCGCAAGCTTAATCTGCAAGTTGTTCCTCAAGGTTTCCTCGCCAACCTTCAGGTCTCTCCTACCTTAGAAGACCAGATTCGCCAAGCCCAGCTTCTTGATGCTATGGTGAAAAAGGTGAAGATTGGGATTGCCAAGAGTCAGTCCAAGTACAAGTGCTACCGCCTTGATGACAAGGACACTCTCTTCTTCGAGGATCGTATTGTTGTGCCCAAAGGTGAACTTCGTAAAGTGATCATGAACGAGGCTCACAATTCTCTCCTCTCCATCCACCCTGGGAGCACGAAGATGTATCAGGACCTCAAGCAAGCTTATTGGTGGACTCGAATGAAGCGCGAGATCGCCTCAATTCGTGAATGAATGTGATGTCTGTAGAAGAGTGAAGGCAGAACACCAAAGGCCAGCTGGTCTCCTCCAACCTCTTGCCATTCTAGAATGGAAGTTTGACCACATTGAAATGGACTTCGTGACTGGGTTTCCAAAGTCCAAGCGTGACAATGATGCTATATTTGTTGTCATCGACAAGCTCACCAAAGTGGCTCACTTTCTGCCTATCAAAGAGTCGATCACTGCAGCTCAATTGGCGGAACTCTATACCTCTCGAATTGTCTCTCTGCACGGTATTCCTCAAGTGATCTCTTTAGACCGTGGCAGCATATTTACCTCCAAGTTTTGGGATTCTTTTCAGAAGGCCATGGGCACCAACATCCGCTTCAGAACAGCTTTCCATCCTCAAACAAGCGGTCAAGTCGAGCGTGTCAACTAGATTCTTGAAGATATGCTCAGGGCTTGTGTGATCTCCTTCGGCATGAAATGGGAGGATTGTCTTCCTTATGCTGAATTCTCGTACAACAACAGTTTTCAAGCAAGTTCGGGCAAGGCCCCTTTTGAAATTCTGTATGGCAGGAAGTGCCTTACCCCTCTCAACTGGTCTGAAACCGGTGAACGTCAGCTGCTGGGTAATGACTTAATCACGGAAGCAGAAGAAATGTGTAAAGTCATTCGTGATAACCTCAAAGCAGCCCAATCCCGCCAAAAGAGCTACTATGATAGTAAGCACCGTGATTTGGCTTTCGAGATCGGAGATCATGTTTACCTCCGTGTCTCTCCTATGAAAGGTACTCGTCGCTTCGGTATCAAAGGGAAGCTTGCCCCTAGATATGTGGGACCTTTCAAGATCGTCAGCAAGAGAGGCAACCTTGCCTATCAACTCGAGCTTCCTTCAAAATTTGCAAATGTTCATGATGTGTTCCATGTCTCTCAGCTTCGAAAGTGCTTCAAGACTCCTGACCGCACCGTCAACTTCGAGGACATTGAGCTCCAAGAAGATCTCTCTTATCGTGAGCACCCAGTTGCTATTCTGGAAGAGACTGAACGCAAGACTCGCAACAAGTCAATCAAATTTCTCAAAGTCAAGTGGTCACACCATTCCGACCGTGAAGCTACCTGGGAACGCGAGGATCACTTCCGTTCTGAGTACCCGGAGTTCTTTCAGTCCTAGATCTCGGGACGAGATCTTTTCGTAGTGGTGGAGTGTTGTAACACCCCGGATGTAACTTTCCCTTTTTGTACTCCAACTCTTGCCGTTTCCGGCGTTAAGCTATATTTATTTCTCGGATTCGGATTTTGTCTCTGTGTGTTGTTTTTGTTGTCATGCATCTCATATCATGTCATCATGTGCATTGCATTTGCATACGTGTTCATCTCATGCATTCGAGCATTTGCAGGCCATCCGGTCATGACGGGTAAAAGAAATTGACCCAACCGAACCTCTCAAGCCGTAGACAAACTCCTGGTCTGACCGACACCCCTCATATGCAGCCCAAATATAGGGCGGATATGGGGCGGCCTGGGCACGCCCGGGCGCGTCCGCCGGACAGGCCCGGCCCACGGACCCCACAAAAAACCCCAATCCAAGCGGCGAGCTCCAACCCTAGCTCTCTCTCTCCCTCCACTACTAGGAAAAGGTTATAGATAATATGGACACTAATGGCGCACCATGTGTGTGGTGCGCCATGTACCTGGTGTGTGGTGCGCCATCAGTAGTTTTGAAGGAAAAATAAAAAAAATTGTTACTAATGGTGCACCGTGGGATAGTGCGCCATTACTAGTTGACATAGTAATGGCGCACCACACCCACCATGCGCCACTAGTAGTTTTGAAAAAAAATAAAAAAATTTATTAGTAATGGCGCACTGTCCACTGGTGCGCTATTACTAAGTTTTTTTAAAAAAAAAATCAATTTTTTTTCAAAACTAGTAATGGCGCACCACTCCCACGGTGCGCCATTACTAACTTGGCCACTGAATGCACCCCCCTGACCGCCTTTTCAGTTTAAAAAATAAAAGAAAATGATGGAAATGTCAAAAAAATAAAATAAAATAAATTTCCCATGTGATATGTGGTCTACTTGTTGGGAAAATTTACAAATATGAATTTCGACTTTATTTGCAAAATCTCTCTGGAATTTGTAAAATCGGCATAACTTTTGCATACAAACTCGGATTGAAAAGCTTTTTATATGAAAAATCATCTACTCGAAAAGTTACATCCAAATTTAAATAGGGGAACCCCGTTAAATATTTTCAAAATCCCCAAAAACCTAACAGAAAAAAAGTTACGGGGCCTTTAAGATCTAGAGGGAAAAAATGAAAAAAAATTCAAACTTACTAGTGGTGCACCATTTGCTAGGTGCGCCACTAGTAACAGAAAAAAATTGGTTTCGAAAACAAAAAATCGATTTTTTTTCAAAATATGATACGTGATATGACCGGAAAGTTTGAAATATTTTTTCAAAATTTCATTATACTCATGAACATGAACAAAGTCCTAGACATCAACAAGGTTTAATAGGATTGATATGATAGATATATCAACAAGTGCCTGTGAAGTGAGCTGGTGCTGGGGTTGGATAGAACTGCGAAGTTAAGCGTGCTCGGGCTGGAGTAGTGTGAGGATGAGTGACCTTTCGAGAAGTTTTACCACAAAGTGCGATTTGACTTGAGATTAAGCATATTGACCCGAGGTTAAGCCATCGGGCGGGAGTAGTGTGAGGATGAGTGACCTTTCGGGAAGTTTTACCACAAAGTGCGATTTGACTTGAGATTAAGCATATTGACCCGAGGTTAAGCCATAGTGACTTGAGATTATTTTTAAAAAAAATCAGAAAAAATTAAAAAAAATTGTTACTAATGGCGCACTTCTATGTGGTGCGTCATTAGTACCAGATACTAATGACGCACCTGTGGTCCGTCATTAGTAAAAAATACTAATGCCGTGGTACTAGTGGCGCACCTGTAGTGCGCCATTTGTAGCGAAAACAGGTGCACCACTAGTAGGCCTTTTCCTAGTAGTGCTCTGATTACGAGCCAATCCACGAAGATGAGCAGCTCCGGCTCAGAGCTCGACTACAAGGAGGAGATGGTCCTCCGCATGCACCGGAGCGGTGCAAGGTGGAGACCGGCGGTGGCTCCAGATCTAGAGCGCCGCCGCAGCTCCTGGGCCGGCGCAACGCAGACGCCGGAACTGGACCGTCCCGACTCGCGCGCAGCGGCGTAAGGACAACACAATCCGCGCCGGCCCTGTGCCATCTTCTTCCCCCGCCGGCCGCTCCTCTACGCGGCTAGTGTTGGGTGCTTGTGCCCGCACCACTGGCCCGCACGCGCACTCCGAAGTCGGAGGCATGCGCCACGAGAGGGTGCGTGCATTGGAGAGGGACGCGGCGGAGCAGTCCGCGCACCGCCGCTGCGGGACAGAGGCGGACCCTGATGAGGACGCACGTCTCCAAGCATGGGTCTACCACCGCTCTCTCACGACGGTGGAGACGGGATCGCCTCCGACGGAAAAACGCCAAGGCGCTTCGGCTTGCTATTGAGTAGTCAGAGCGCGAGGCGAAGGAGGCAGCAGCGGAGAAGGCTCGTGTCGCCAGGTTGAAGCGGGAGCAGGACAGGGCGGTCCATCGGATGAAAGGAGCTCATCACCCTCTCCGACTCTGACTCAGACGACGGCGACAACTGCACCTCCTCATCGGACGACAAAGACCCTGCACCAGCCGCGTATGCATACGGCTGTGCCAGATTACGTTAGGACAAAGGCCTAGCAAGGAAACTTATATTTGTTTTTTATAAAGGAATGCTTATATTGTTTTTAGTCTAAAAGTTTAAGAACTTGTCCAGTGACGAACTATAATCTGTTGAATGTGGCGAAGTGTGTTAGTGTTAATGTCCGTTTACAGTCGATCTTGTATTCCTTTGCAGTCGGTTTTTATTGTTTGTCATTTGATCACGTAGGGTAGATCAACATTTGCATGTGTAGTATGAATATAAGGCGCCAGATATGAGTACACGGATGCAGAGTGCTAAATATGAGGCGTGCCTCATTAGTGCCCGCGGACGTGTTTGAATGGCCGGATTTGGCCATCGCGGCTATAGATGCTCGTAGGTAATACGTATATCTATAGGTAGACACGCGGAAGATTTAAGCTCGGCGGAAGAGGACGCTCGTAAAGCGATTGATCCATGAAGGGGCCGGGGACAGGTGGAGTCGGACGGACCCCATGTGCGTGCCGTCGCGCGCGCCGCGGAGGGCGTGGCGTGGCGAGGCGAGGCCGGGGAGGGCAGCGCCATGCGCAGGCCGGCAGGCAGCCAGTCGACACGGACGCGCGCGCCGAGGACAAGCCAGCGACGTTTTCGTGACATCTATCCTCCGTACGTCCACGGAGATCGCATCACTCCTTGCTACTTTGCTGATTTTTTTTGCCCTCCTCTCCTCTCCTGCCTCCCCAGCGTGCGTTGTCACCTCTCGACGATTGCACGCGCAGTGTGTGCGTTTGCGTGTGGAGGCGGTGCAATCCATTCATCGACCAGCCAGTGACCTAGTCGAGAGGTGACAACGCACGCTGTTGGGCCTGACACGCAGCAATAGCAGCACCACGATGATCCAGGCACGGGACTGATTACATGAGCGATTGATTGATGAATCTTCCTGCCAAGCAACTGTAGCTGCTAGTGCAGTAGCAGTATCTGATGATAGCCTGACACATGAATAGGAATAGCGCGCGAGATGTAGCTTGTCCGGTCCACCCGTGCCCGGCATCGACTGGACGGAAGACGCGCCGGACCAGGCCGGAGGTGCGCCCAGCAACGCCCCGCCCCGCATCCTTCCAACGCTGCAACCTGCAAGTACTACTGCTACTCATAGCTAGAGTAGGCCGGCGGTCGCTCTGGTAGTGATAGTAGTACTAGTATATTCTGCCCAAATCTCCCGGAATCCATTTTGGTTGACGCATGACGGGAAGGAAGCAACCAACAGAGATAGAAAGCACCATCACTCACACACCCTCCTTGCTACACTAATAAGATACTAAAAGTGATTATAAGATAGACTGAAAGTGATAGATTCCCGCGGAGCAGGGAGGGAGCGGCGCTCCATTTCCGACGAACGCCACACGGAAAAAGGGCTAGACGGATTAGCGCACGCACGCTCCGTCGGCAAGGGAGACCTAATTAAACTTGGTGATGGACGCACGTAATCCCATCCAAAAGGGGCAGACGCACCTTGCACCTGGCTGCTTGCTTGCTGACGATGATCCATCGATCGATCGATAGGTACTCCGCGGAGTAGAAACGAACGTTCCTGCCTAAGCATAAATAATACTGCCCCGAACTGCCGCACGTTGTCTTCTCTCTATAATTCATTCACGGCGGCTGTGCGTACCGGAAAAACAAGCTAAACTACTACTCCCTCCATTCCAAATTACTTGTCCCTGAAATGGATGTATCTAGAATTAAAATATAACTAGATACATCCATACCTGCGACAAGTAATTCGGAACGGAGAAAGTAATAGCGATTCGTCCAGCACTCCAGCCCCGGTGGTGGAGGTGTTCGTTCGGTCACGCCGTGGGTTTCGTCGTTTCGCTTTGGCGTCACCTTTTGGATATACCATATTTGCAGAACCGGAAATCAGAGAGCCAGCGTCATGTGATCTTGTGTACCTACTGGGCGACTGATACCTAATTCGTTTTATCGCGCTCCTCATCTGGACATGACAGAGATAATGATATGGATGTACTACTACCCAACCTCATCTTGATGCCTCTCAAACTTTGCAAATACCTAGTACTCTAGTAGTTCATAGCTGAACTAACCGAAAAGATGGCCTTTTCCTGTTGAGGACAGCCACCTTGTGTGCCCCAGCCAGCAGTCTCCTTGCCATCAGCAGGTTCGGCACTACACGGAAGCTCACCAAGTGCTCAATGGGTTGGACCATGCTTTTGAATTTTTTCAAGCAAAAGGGGTTTGCCCAACTTTCATTAAGAAAACCATATATAGAGATTCACAACTGATCCACGCACGCACACCACCTTATGCCAGACCTAAGAACATCTACAACCACACATACCCAATATGAGCCCCCCAATGTCTGCAGACGCGGCCGATGTGGCGGATGCGTCCGGGCGAGCCTGGGCCTCCCCATATCTGTCATCGATTTGGCCCGGATATGAAGGGTGCTGTTCAACCCGGACGTTTAGGCCGGTATTAGAAGCCCGTCTGGATTTTTTTACTGGACAGTGACCGGACCATTCGCCCGGACGTACGTTGTGAGCCCAACTTTAGATGCTCTTACTTCCTTTGATTTATAAGGGCTTTTTACTTTATTTTTTTGTTTCTTTCAGTCTTTACTCAGTTTTCTTTTGTTTTCCCTTTTTTTTCAAATTCTAAATATATTTCGACAGATAGCCCAAACAGAAAATGTGTGAGCACATTTTAAAACTGCATGCATTTTTTTCAGGTAGGCGAACACTTTATGTAATTACATGAACATTTAGAAAATGCATGACTGTTTTAAATTTACATGATTTTTTTAATAAATGTAATGAATATTGTTTCTTCCAAAATGCCCATTAAACTTTTAAATGTGTTTTTCTCCTTTTTAAAAATGTTAAGTTTTTTAAATTTCACAAATAATTTTTAAAACTCGTGAGCATTCTTATAAAATTGCAAATATGGTTTGAAATTCATGAATATTCTTATAACATTGTGAGTACTTATTAAAATTCATCTAAAAATTTGAACATTCCGTCAAATTTTGAAAAATAAGAAAGTTTTTAATTTTTTGTCAAAACATGTAAAATGGAAAATGAAAAGAACAAACTACAAAGTAAATATAAATGCTGGACGAAAACCGACTAATAGCGGTAAAAAAAAAGTAAAAACGGGAATCAGAAAAACAGACAGAATGTAGCGTATGAAGATGGGGAAAAAATAAAATAAAAAAGAACTAAAAACGGTAAGATGGGAGGAAGGTTATAGGGGAGAGAATATGTAGTGCACTGGTCCTTGTGGTGCACCCGGTCAGAGAGCGAGCGTCATGTGATCTTGTTTACCTACTTGGCCACTGATACCTAATTCGTTCTACCGTCCTCCTCATCTGGACTGGACAGAGATGATAATATGGATGTACCCAACTTGATCTTGATGCCGCTCAAACTTTGCAAACACCTTGTAGTTCATAAGAGCATCTACAACCTGGTTGCAAAAATTGGGGCCTATATGCCCGCGGACGCGTCCGTGGGTAGTGACCGGGAACAGCCCATTTCTCCCTATTCACAACCGCAGTGCCCATACATCCACATTCAAATCCATATAGAACATGCATACGTAAAAATTTCAACGAAATTTCGTTGAAATTTCCGAAATTTGTCACATATTTCAGTGGGGGCCGAGATATTTTTGACACCAAAGTTTCGATGCAGATTCAAACAGATTTCAAAATAAATTGAAGTTATGTTAAAAATTCATTAAAATTAAGTGAAATTTGAAATCTCAAAATCTGAAATAATTTCCGAAAGATCCGGAATTTCGCATACTACGGTGAGGTCTGAAATTATTTTGTGTCTAAAATTCAAAACCTTGCGTAGATTAACAATGTAGATCTAATAGGAAATAAATAGCATAATCAAACCCAAAAGACATAGTTCGCGTCCAGCACTATTCGATGGACACATTTCAAACAGAAATGGATAGATTAAACTACATACAAATTATATTAGCTAGAGGGGCGAAGATCGTCATTTCTTGGCCGGGCCCTTCCCCTTGCGGTCGCCTGAACGGTGATATACTCCTCTGTGTAGGTGTCCGCGGTGGGAGGATCATCATCGTCGTCGTCCGTGCTCGTCGTGCCGTTCTCCGACGCTAAGGAGATGTAGTCGGAGAGGCCGCCGACGGCGCGAGCCTGCTCCATCGTATTCATGCCGCCTTGGCCTTGGCAGTCTCCTTCTCCCTTGCGAGGAGCTCCGACGCTTTGATCCCGAGGCGAAGCGCCTTCGCATTCTTGCACCGAAGGCACCTAGCATTCGTCTTGGCCAATGTAAGTGAACAACCACTACTAGGGAAAAGCCTACCAGCAGCGAGGGTTTTGGGCCTCTCAATAGCGCGGGCACCGGCGCTACTAATAAGGTGCTACAGCTAACGTATAGCAGTAGCGCCGGTTGTCCCACGCTACTGCTATACATGAATAGCTGTAGCGCTCTTTGGTAAAGGACGCTACTGATATTATCTGCAGCGCTGTTTGCTGGGACGCGCTACTGACAATGCGGCGCTACTGCTAAATTTCCCCCCTCGCTATTACTAGTTTATTTATTAGTTTTTTTCCTGCATATTTGTTTTGTATTTGAATAGGCTTTATACAATAATCTTTAGCATATCATATACATACAAATGTAATCATAGCATATACATACAATTAGTCTCATCAAATCATGTCATCATCATAGTCATCACCCAACACAAAATGGTCTCTCGTCATCATCTCGAAAATAGCGATACAAGTCTCGAATGATATGCAAATACATCGTCATCCATCTAAACAATGATATACGCGACAAGAGCTATCACTTTAGAACATGAGTTCGTATCCCTCTTTCGCATTAGGGTGAACCTCTAAACTAACTACTGCCCGTCGCTCGGAAACCGGAAGGGCCTGACACTCCGGCCACTTGTCGTATATATACTCCTGGCATAGCGCTTCTTCGCCATCTATGATCTATGCACCTGCATCATCACATGAGTCGATGATATGCAACATATATAGTTGGGCAACAGAAAGAGACAGACTTGGCAAAAATAAAAACAACATATCATAAGTATAAATAACAAAGTTCATCGTACCCCAAAGTGCACTAACTAGAGTGATTTTCGCTAGTCGAGGAGGAGGACGGTTTAATTACATCACAAATAAAGTTTCACCGTGCATAACTCAAAGTTTTATCATACAAAAAGTATGGACTAAACGGACACATTGTCATATATCGACAATCACTCCAACATGTTGTTCCATTCATCCAAGTCAGGGAGATAGTCCCCGAGCCTAGTGAAAGGCTTCAGGTTGAGACGCTGAGAGGCTATCCATGTTCGGACGTCTTCCCGCGACATTTGTCCTTCTCCGTAGAACATCCTTGTTTTTCCAACGACCTCCTTCATGATGATTTGGGCAAGTTCGCGCTGGATGTTATAGAACTCAGCTCGAAGTCGATGATCCTCGATATCTCCTATGTCCTTTGCCCATTGCAGAATATGGGCATCGTCGGATCTAGGTGACATGCGAAGGTTCTGGTGATCCCGTCTGTACTCCAGCATGTGGTGTAGGACATAGAATCCATCATTAAGAGAATCGTTCGGTTGCTGGATGCAGCAGAAGTCGGTCTTATGGCCGAAGGCGACCCTGCCGCCCCTTCTCTTCTTGTCCCTGACCTCTCCACCCCTTGCTTGGTAGTAAAACATAGCACTGTCGAGAACATCCTTGATGTGGGTGTAATCCTTTTTGTGAATGTTCTTCGACGAGTCCAAGTAAAGAGCGTGGGAGAATCGGGGGTAGAGGATGATGAGGACGGCACGCCCGCCACTGCGCAAAATAAGTCCTCAAATTAATTAGCCTCCACCGTGCAAATGAATGATTGAAATCGAAGGAAGGATAGCAGCGCGGATGACTTACACGGGATGATAAGGCACGAGAATCGCCTCCTTGTCCTTATTGGCGAGCATGAAATTGACGATGTAATCCCTCGCGTATTCATGGTGATTTGCGCAGACTCCCAAGAAGCCCTCGTGCATGTAGTACGGGTCAGCGACGCAAATATGAGATATCTGCTCAACCCCGATGATGTAGTTCATGTGCAAGGCATAAAGGCGGACAAACGTAAAATCCAGCTTCTTCACGTGAAACATGTCGAATATGTAATCAAATCGGAGGAAGAACTTATCCGCGGGGAAGCTGTCGACGTACGACATTTGCCGCGGAACGTTAACCACGTAGAGTGGGTATCCTAGATCTTTCGAGGCAATGAGGTCTTTCTCCGCAACACATGGTTGTTTTGTCTCTTTAGATCGCCGAATCTGGCCCGTAGCGCTGTTGCAGGTAGGATTGGTTGACCGGGGATATGCCATTTATCAGCACCGGGGATATCTATACGGTCCTGAAGCCGAGGCTGCTGAGGCGGCTGGATCATAGAAACAACTTTTTTGCCTTTCCTCGCTCTCTTCCTAAACTTCTTTACTACCGGAAGGTCGTCCATAATATGTTGAGACGGCAATTCAGGCACCGACTCATGACGCTCAAACCCTGAGGAGGCGCCAGTATAGACATACTGTTCAGCAGCGCCATCGTCGTCCTCATCCTCATCCATGGCGACGTCATCAGCGACTAATGGAGCCTCCTCCTTACCCCGTCCGCTATCACCCAACCCGACACCCGACGATAATTGGGTAGGCGGGGTGTTGATGTTCATACCTTGCCGAGGCTGCGTGCTCGTGGGTGTGCTCCCGGCCGCCTCCAGACGAAGCAGACTCTTTGGCCACAACAGGACCCACCCAGCATTGCAATAATCACCAAGCCGCCGCGGTGTCTCGTCGTCATCCCCCAGTAGTACTGGAGGAGGCAAATTCTTGTGGCCCGATTTGACACTGGCCACGGAAACCTTGAAGACGTTCAGGGGGATCGGCCGGCTGTGGAACAATGGTTCCTTTGGCTCCATTATCGCCGCCTTCCCCACGTCCACCTTCTGGTCGCCGATGGTGTACAATATGGTGCACGGGGTTTCGTCGGCCTGCAAAGAAAAGTCTGCGACATGAGGCATCTGAAAGGCAACGAAAACGGGAGATTATACATTTATATTGAAGGGGGCCGGTGTGACAGATACCGTGAGGGCGTCGAGCTTAGCCAAAGACGAAGCACCACCTAGCACGTCCGGTGCGGGAGCCGGTGCGGGAGCAGGTGCAGCTGCAGGTGCTGGTGCAATGCTAGTCGAGCTGCTCCCCGCCAAGAAGTCAGCAAGGAGAAAGTCCGCTACATCTTTTTTTGGATTTTGCTGGTCCAATTGAAAACGGCCGGAACCAAGGTAGTAGAAATATCCCCACCTGTTTTGCGGCAGCTACCGCTGTTGCGACTGTCTCAGTTGATTTCTTCTCAACCGCAATCTCAACCCTCTTGTCGATGTATTCTTCATTTAACCTCCGTCTTTCCTTTCTCTCCTCTGTGGTCTCACGGTAGTACTTCTTCCATGTGGCGCCGTCTCCGACACCGTGCACACGTCCATACGACGGTCGAGTATCCACCGGTTGTTGTTTCAATATGTTCAACGCCCGGTTGAATGTAGTGTCCCACTTGGGCCTCGCCAATGCCTCAGACGGCGAGTCGCTTTCGGCCGCAATCCTGTGTTGCTCTCTCTGCAAAAGGCACAACAATCGTTTACAAATATTACTAACGTGTGCAGTCGAATTGATCAGAAACTAAAATTACCAGCAGTCTCATGAACTCCGTAATGACCGGTGTTGTCTCGTAAACCTTTTTCACTGGGTCCCAACGGTGCCAGGCCCTGAGGACGTCACGCTCCTGCGGGACGGTGAACTCCGCCAAGGGGTCTGGGATGCCCAGACTCGCGGCTTCCGCGTCCTCCTTGGCCCATTTGGACCTCTTTCCGCCGTAACCACGGCTTCCGAGGTGGTGGCTCGCAATGTTCCTCTCTTGAAGCCCCTTCATGTACTTAGACTTTTTTTTGGCATCTTCGGCCTCGCAAGCCTCCTTGAATATTTGAAACTGATCTTCCGTGATTGTCGGATTATCCTTTACAATCTCGGAGTAGGGTTCCTTCTTGTTGATGATCCTGGCTTTCACTCGATTTTTCCAGGCGGCCAACGCGTCGCTAAACTTGGTCATGGCGTGTTTGTTTATCTTCTTCATTGCCGGGTCCTCATCTGGATCTTTATAATCCTTCTCATTCCGGCCCGGGAACAAGAATATCTGGTGAAACTTCTTTAGGAGGGAGCTCCTCATATTTTCTATCTTCTGTAGTTTCTCATCGTTGATGGTGGCGGTTGTCCGTATGATGCGGCCTATTTGATTGCCGTAGCATCGACGCGCTTCCTCGGGCGCCGTTGGCTCAAAATTGCCGTCGTCCACCTCCGTGACCACCACTCTAGTAGTCCTGAGTTTGTTAGGAACCCGTTGCCTCTTTGCTTTCGGTTCTACACCGGCTCCGCTCCCCGAGGCAGCGCCGGTCTCAGTCTCAGCGCCGGTCTCGATGCCTGTCTAAGTCTGAGCGTCGGTCTCAGTCTTAGCACCGGTCTGCGTGTCGGTCTCAGTCCCCGATGCCACCGGTGGGCCCAGCAATAACATCGGTTGATCATCGGTAAGGCTAAAAAATTCGTCTGCCGCCCGGTAGGCGTCGTCGCAATCACCAGAACCCTGTCCTTCATCGTTGCTAGCCATGTTTCCTATGATTAAATCTAGTCAATTAATTCTAGACCTAATAAAATGAATAATGACATAAAAAGGCCTATTGTTTTGCAGGAACATTGACTCCTTCCTAGTGCGGCAAATCACACGGGCACTCGATATGTCCTAGTTTGTAGCACAAGTCATGCCGAAATTCACGAAATTTTTTGGCATGACCTTTGCTAAAAAGTGGACAAATCGAGAACCTGAAATTTGCCCGAACGGAAATGAATCAACATTCCCGCAAAATATATATAGGCCACTCAGCTTCATTGAAACAACAAAGCCACTTGGGCACAAACAACATGACCACTTCAATGAAAAGATATAATCAACAATAAAAGTCTAGGAAGGGATCATCTTTAAAATAAAACTTGCCTAAATAACCTAGATAATTAACCTAATCAAACTAGTTAACATGACTAGTTCTCTGTCAAAGCCCCAACTAAATTTTTGCACTAACCTAGGTAATTAACCTAATTAAACTAGTTAACCTAACTACTTCTCTGTCAAAGCCCTAACTAAATTTTTGCCCTAACCTAGATAATTAACATAATTAAACTAGCTAACCTATGCATGAGAGAGAGAGGAGGGGTGGGGGCTCACAGAGGATGGCTCCGGTGGTGGCAAGGGAGGCAGGGGTGTCTCCGGTGACGGCGAGGGAGGCAGTTCTGGCGAGGGAGGATCCGGTGGCGTCGACGACGGCTCCGGTGGCGTTGATGAGGCCGCGCGGCTCCGTGGCGTTGGGGGCGGCTTCGATGGCGTCGACGGCGCACGACTCTGGTGGCTCCGGGGGCGTCGACGTCGGCAGGAGACGGCGGCGAAGTGGGGCGACGACGAATCGGGGAGACGGCGGCGGGGTGGGTCGAGAGTTTTGGGGGGCAAGTGGTGGCCGGGGGGGGGACGGTTTTTTGGTTAAGTCAAAACTAGCGGTAGCGCGTTTCGCAGAACGCGCTATAGCTAAGGTAGCTATAGCGCTTTTTCCAAAACGCGCTACTGCTATACATATGTAAGTTTCTCTCTTTTTTATTTCCTTTTCTGTTTCTATAGCGGGGGTCCTCGAAACGCGCTGCAGCTGCATTAGCTACAGCGCCTCTTACTAACACACGCTACCGCTAAGCCTTTCTCTGTTTTTTCGCTTTTTCATTTATTTTGCTTTACATTTTTTTCTCCTTTTTCTGTTTCTTTCATTTCCATTTACTTTTCTATTTGTTTTTCATTTTATTTTATTTCCATTAGCAGTAGCGCTGTTACAGGGAAACGCGTTGCTACTCATGCCCTAGCGGTAGCGCGCTTCCTGTAAGGCCGCTACTGCTATGCGTAGCCCATCGTTCCAGCAATGGGAATATTAGTAGTAGCGCTTTTACGGGCACACGCGCTACTGCTAGAATCGTATCTGCAGCGCGGTTTATTTTGAACCGCTACTGCTATCTGGCACTAGCGCCCTTTTTTAACCCGCGCTGTTGCTAAATTTCTGTGTATAAGGTTTTCCCTAGTAGTGAACGCATGACCTCGTAGCGGAGCTACTCGTCCTGGTCACCGGGGACGGATCTGGCGCATGGGCGGGAAGGTCTGGCCTCTGCATCCCTCTGTGTGGCTCGCTGCCGCTCGCGGCGGGTGGCTTTCGCCTCAGAATCTGGCAGTTGTATCCTCTCGCTGGCCGTAAGAACGAACATCCAGTGCTGCCCGGGTGGAGCTGGTGTCGTAGGGGAAGTGGAGAGGGCGGGTCGGCGCTACATCTGGAGTGGAACGGAGCACGGCGGGCCACCGGCGATCGATGGAGCGGACAACATGGAGCTTGAGCTCCCGCCAATCTCCACCCTAGACCCCTTGATGGCAATGCGTAGCGCAAGCTCCTCGCCGTCCGGTGCCTCGCTGCCGGAGCCCCCCTCCTTCACGAGGCCGTTCTAGTTGATTGGATCGGACTCGCCGCCGGAGCTCTCCATGGTGGATGGGAGGAGAGGGAAGGGAATGGAAGTGGGCTGAGTGAAGAGCGGAGTGGACGGAGAACTAGGGTTACATCTGGAAGATGAGGATTTTATGGGTTCATAGTGGGCCAATACCTACATGGCAGGCGCGTCTGGGCATCCCCTTATACGCCCCATATATGAGCTGGGTATGGAGAGTGTCGGACAACCCGGACATTTGGGCAGGTCCGGTTGGGTGGCAATTTTGCGTCCGGACAGCCCACCCAGTCGCTTGAGGTGGATTTGTAACTTTTTTATAGATGTTTATCATGTATTTCAAAATATCCATCGTGTGTTAGAAAATAGTATCCATTATGTCTTAAAACTATTAATCATGTATTTCATAAAAATGTTCACATCAAAAAACATGTTCATCATGTATTTAAAATATGTTTGTAATTTAATTAAAAAATAATAGTAGGGTGTTAAATATTTTTCATTGTGTATTTAAAAAATTTGTTGCATATTAAGAAATATTTACAATATAATTTTGTTTGATCAAGGGATGAGATCGAAGGTCTGCAAAAGAGCCCGATTAAGTCAAAAGTAATACAATTTTACAAGGAGGATCCTAAAATCTAAAAATTGCATCTGTGACCTCCATTTTTTCAACTAGGACCTTAGGGAGTGAAACTAGATTACAAGTAATCCTATTGCAGTTAGCGAATCTCACCGAAGCTACTTTCATACTAACTCCGATATAATCCTTGGCATCATCGGGCGCACGAGAAAGGGCCTCACCAAGGTGGTTGAAAGTGGAATGTCAGAAAACACTTACTCTTTGATCTATTGTTCTAGCGATTGAGATCGAAGTAGCGGTAGAAGAAGAATCAAAGATCGACCATGGCGGCCTCCAAATCCCCTGAAATGACATATCAAGAGAGGGTAGCACCTCAACTAGCCTCCTCCTTCATATCGCGTCCATTGCGATGAAGAAAGAGGGGGACAGGTCTGGGCTACTCTAGACCTATTGCTTCATTGAGTTT
>NC_041392.1:34477278-34502465 GCF_002162155.2 Triticum dicoccoides
CCTTTGCTTGCTACCATCTACATCGAGAGGATGGACTCCACTGCTATACGATTCCACTCCCCGGCATCGAAGCTCAACTCCGTTGTGACATAATACGAGGCTACGACATGACACCAAACCTCACCATGGACCTAGCCTAAAACTACACTTCACACTCCTATCCATAGTACACCCACTTCTCTCGTCCTCTTTCAGCCGATGAAGCCACTTGAGACTCTCAACATGGGTGAGGAGAGAGAAATGCGAAGAGGTTTATAGTACAATTGTAAAATGTTTACAAATTGTTGATCGTGTATTGTAAGAATGTTCATATAATTGGACATGTTCATGTAATTCCTAAAGGAGTATGTGCATTTTGAGAAGGCGTTCAGACTTCTTAAAAATTACTCATGCATTATTGAAACAGTAAAAGAAGAAAAAAAGACAAGAAATCGAAGGGAAAAATTGAAAAAAAAAGGCCAAAACAGGAAGAACAACAAAACCAAAAAGCCAGTACTAGAGAATAAAACCAGACAAACCGAGCTGTGGCATGAAAACCAAATCGGAGAAAACAACTCAAAATTCGAGACAAAACTCGAGTTCCCCCGTTGAGTGCTCACTGCATCAGTTTGGTGGCCGAACACACAAGCATCGGTTCGGTGCACCGGCTCAGTTTGGTCGCGGATTCTATTATTACTGCCTTTGATTTCCAGCGGTATTTTTTGTTTCTTTCAGTCTTTAGTAGGTTTTTTTTTTGTTTTTCCACATTCTTTTCGAATCAAAATATATTTGAAAAATAACCCACGCATTTTAGGAAAATGTGTGAACACTTTTTAAAATTAGATGGACGCTTTTTGTTACATGAACATTTAAAACATGAATGAATGTTTTAAATTTTTATGAACAACTTTAATAAATGGATTGAACAATTTTTTGTTAAACAATGCTCATTTATTTTTTACAAGTGTTTTGCTCCTTTTACACAACATCAATGTATGTTGTCACAAAATTTTAATTAACATGCAATACATTGCTCAGAAAACAAAAATGACAAATCCGACACTGAATAGTATATAACATAAGTTGGGCTTTAGATTTGGCCTAATATCACAAAGATTTTAATTTAGTCTTTTTTGTATCTTTAGCAATGTTTCGAATTTTGATATGAAAGTTTGTGAAGACATACATTGATGTTGCTTTAATTTGCTAGATTTTTTCCCCATATTTTTTCATACATCTTATAATATGCTATGGCATTCCCTTCACTGGTTGCACAACAAAAGTCTATCTATCCGGCACCACAAGGCGTGAAGCTTCATGCATGCAACGGAGGCACCAAGTTTCCTCTTCCTATTTTTCCTTCCATTTTTGCACGCCGTCTTCATGTTTCACAGGGGTCCGCACCAAGTGGCTAGCTGCTTGGAGTTTCATCTCAGAAGAGTGGAAATTTAAAGGTGAACAAAGTGGAGTCCGGTGGGCAAGAGCAGGGCAGCTTCCTGCTGCTGTAAAATAGGCCGAGGACTTCCTTCCTGGAACCGTTCGTGCGTAGGGAAAAACACACACAGCGACGTCTCGATCGGCCATGCTCGGACCGGGTCAATCTACATTTGTCAAATCAAATACTACTGCAAATCTCGACCACGTTTGCTGCACAACAACCATGACAGTGATCACGCAGTCATGCTCCACAGACGCACCCGTCAATTCATTCAGCGATCAAAGGGTTCATTCTCTTAAGTACTACAAATTGGTGTACGTGCCTGTCAGCTGTTTGAGTTGAACTTGGAAAAACGGGCTCATGCGTGCATGCATGCAATGCTTGCATGTTGGCGGGCGGGAGATAATATCACTCCCGTTGTTGGTAGGCCTCTGAACTATCGGAGTTTGGCCACAAAATCGTCCACAACGCTCCTTATTTTCTTCTTCATAGTCGTTGGTGAGAGTGAGACGCTCGTAGGCGACACCGAGGCGAGGGAGCGTAGCTCGTAGCCGTCTGGTAATTACGCTGCAGCGAGCGGCACGTGTGAGGACTAGTCGTTGATCAGTTCTGGTCCTTGGTGCGGCTAAGGATATTTCCATAACGGGAGATCAAAGACCAGCGAACAAGTGTGAGCCTCTGCGCCACTGCTGTTATATTGTAGTCGAATCTGCCAGCAAGAGTTGAATAATACGGGAGATTAAGAAATGCGCAGAAGAAGCTGAGACTTGTCCGCAGCTGGCCTGAGAGTTACTGTAACTTTTACCAAGTTCTTTTAACATGTTGATCGATGCTTTCCCAGAATGTGTATGGACAGAAACATGTTGATGCTTTCCTGGAGTAATACTCGCTAGCACACGGAAGGCGTGGCGTGTACTCACTAGCAGGCGTAAGGCACGGCTGCACGCCGCGCCTGAGTATGAGTCCGTTGTTAGCTAAATTGCATCTTAATTTGTTGGTTGCTCATGTTTACATTTTGTTGTTTAATTTTACTAAAGCAGCTTGAGAAGATTATACGAACTATCAAAAAAAGTGCAAATTATTGTGCCGACTACAGAATTTGTTGTCATCTACTACCACTATAAAAAGAAGAGAGGGGCAGATCCAAACAATCACATCCATTCATCATCAAAATCTAATGGCCCTTAATCATTTTGTGTTTAACGCTATCAACCACGCAACAAGCCACAGTGCGATCGCTATTATGCCCCGCAGTAAAAAAGAAAGTAAACCGCCCGCCCGCACGACCTCCTCCTCCTCCTCCCGCAGCCGCGCCGTTCGCCTCCCGCAGCCGCGCCCTTCACCGCCTCCTCGCGCCGCCGGAGCCACGGGAAGCGGCCGCGGGTCGCCGGGAGCCTCCCCGACCGCGGGAGCCCGCCCCGCTCCCGCCGCGGCTCGCCGGGAGCCTCCCCTGCCGCCGAAGCCGCCCCGCCGCAGCTTGGCCTCCGCCACTCCGCCACTCCGCCGGAGCGAGTCTCTCTCCTCTTCTCTTGGGATGGGACGCCTTCTCTCCTCTGCTCCCAGCCGGATCCAATCCACCTCGCCCCGGCATGCAGCCACGGAAGGCCAGGTCCGTGCGCCTCTTTCCCATGGCCATGGAGTCGCCGCAGCCGCCATGGAATGCCTGGATGTCGTCAAGGTCCCTCTTCTCCTCTCCCAACTGGACTCTTGATTGTTTTGGATTTGGCGGCTCCCCTCACTCACACCCTCCCTCCCTGATGCAGATGCACGCAGGTGCAGCACCTACACCGATGGCTGCTCTTGAGACACAGACAACATAGGAGAGGACAAGTCCAGAATTGCTAGACTGAATCTATCCATCTGCTCTGCTCTCGGGACAACAGAGGAGAGGACGAGTCCAGAATTGCTTGACTGAATCTATCCATCTGCTCAGCTCAGTTCATGCAGGTCAGGTCACATCACGGAGGGATTCCTGCGAATCTACATACAACTTCAATTAATTTATTATTAGTACTAGGTGGGTGTGAGAAAACTGAAATTTTTAGATGCATGCTTGCTTGGATGCGTGTCACACAACACTGTTTGCTCGTCTCAACTCTGTGTTTTTGCTTCTGTACCAACATCTTCTCAACTTTGTGTTCTATTTATGGAAATTGTAGAGGCTAGAGACATAGCAATCGTCAGGCTTCAGTTTTGTACTGACCACTCCAAGGCTTGTTCAACCTGGTGAATCTTTCCTTCATCTGCATCATTTTTCGCTTCAGTCTGTACATCGTCGCCCTCCGCACATCCTCGCCCTCCGCACGCCGATCCTATTCTCCGCCGCCCGCCTTCCTCTGCTCCTCCTCTGCCGCCGCCGATCTCATCTGAGCCAGTAAGTTTTCTTTACATTCAAGTGTGCATTGTTTGAACAACATGCTTGTGGTTCTGTTCTTTCCACACAAGATAATCTGATACATACATGATCCTTCTGGTTATGATTATTTTAGTGCATACATACATGATTCTACCACACAGCAGGAACAATTATTCTGGAACAATTGCCGTATGTGAATTATCATGATCCAACGCCAATGCCACACTCAGCGCCAAAAGGGTTACAATTTATGAGGACATATTTAATTAGTGAGGATTTCAGAAATTTGTAGTCCAAGCAACTCATACATTTGAAGTTTTGTTGCTTACCTTCCCATCCCATTGTGTTGCTATGCTCCTGAAGTTGCCTAACTACAGGAAAGGAGGCCAAAGTTTTGCTATATTGGGTTATCCACAATAGTATCGGCAGCGATGTTTTGTTTTGTCACAACTACTCAAATATATAATCTAAATAATCTAAATATATAATCTGCACATTGTAGTTTGAGTTAAAAAATAGCACATTGTAGTTTTAATTTTATTTTTTTAAAACCCACGTGTTTTGTTGTTTCAAGAGATTGAGTCATGGGCTGTGAGCAAGCATTATATATTGACATGAAAGGTAGATCTATTTAGATCATGAAGGTTTGCGCACTGTGATGCAAAGGCCGTATGCATCGACGAGGCGAAGGTGGGGCTTACCGGGATGGGTTGAGAGGAGGCAGTGGAGAGAGGAAATGGGAGAGGCGGATGGTGAATATAGGAGGTGAAAAAGGATGCATCTACTTAGTCCTTCTGTTGAATGCATAAAAGGCACCCTGCAGCCTCTCTGCTTGCAAAATAGATGCTCTCTGCTTGGTACACTCATGACATTAAACCTTTCATCTCCAGTTAGAGATGCAACTTGAATTGACCTAAAAAATTCTATTTTTGAGTATTACCTTCTTCCACACCTCTGCAACATCTTCTGAAGCCTCTACTCTTAACCAGTCTGCTGCTATCACTTTCTCAAATTTTATACGGGAAAATAATGTAGTAGTTTTTTTAAAAAAATTGTGCAAGCTAATATGTTTCAAGATTCATGAAACATATGTTTCAACATTCAAAAGTTTACATAAAAACCATATGCGGCAAAACTGAATGACATTTTGAAATATATAATTTTGACAGAATGAAAACAAATTCAGTTTCCTCTTCCTCCCTAACTACGCATACTTTATTTCTACAGGTACAAATATTGCCACTCATCAACATCTGCAGCATCTAAGGTCCTTTTCGTCACATATTCATATTTACTTGAGATTATGCTTACTTTGTTTGCACCATTTAATAATTGAGCTTCTCAATATTGCATGAATATTTCTAATGATGTACGATGTTCCCCATTTCTTTAACATCCCTGGCATGTGTGTGCTCCATTAGTGAATGACAAATTTCTGAATTTTTGTGATGAACAATGTTTACGTTCGTTTAGGCAGCTCACCGGCATCCATCATGGTTTGCTATTTTAGAATTAATCAAGATTACCTTTCAGGCTTCTTCCGTTGCCTAGCTAATTCCCTCCTTGTAGGCCATGTTGTGGTCTGAAATTGAACGTATACATATGATCCTGGTTTTTCTACACCGCCAACTTTACTATTGATTATTCCTAGAACCTTAAGTTGATCTGAATAGACATAGCGAAGTAGATGCAAACTTCAGGATAAAAGCATGTATATCATGGAATGATAGGAAGAGGGCTCTGAGCTAGACATGTTGATTATACTGTTTAATGTTAGCTCCATCAATACTGATACATATACAATTTCCTGTTGTAGATAGGTAAATATTTTGCAAGTAATGTAATTTGGTAAATAAGCTAAAGTATTAACCTTACTGCTATCTCAAAGTATGATGCGATTATTCAGTATCCATTGCCTGATATAGTCAGTCAGAGGCATCAAATCAAATCTCCCTTAAATGATTAAATCATTTAACTGCACATCACAAGTATCAGCCTCCATCTGCCACCAATATTGCAAGAAACAAGGCATGCTGATCTAATAACCATCTTTATATATATTTTTAACCTAACAAGTGAGCTGATGATCAGGAAATCATGTTTAACTATCAATAAATGATCCCATTTCTTGGTTCAGTGAAGTGATTATGTGGATCTTGTGAGGAAAACAGATAGGCCAAGAAGCCTGGGAGGTTGTCTACAGTCACTGGCCTGGTATGTGACCTGCTTGCATCTTCTAAATTATCTTCTAAATTAGTATGAATTTTTTCTGCTCAAAAACAGTTTTCTATGATATTTGTAATTTCCACGTTTCGATTGAGCTTCTTACGATCTATCAGTAAGGCCTCTCAGGTTTTAGATTTGTGATTAGATCGTTGCATATAAGCCAAAATGAGTCTATGATAAGGGAAATAAACTGGCTACGCTTACCGTATGGATGAAACTGAAGAGTGAAGTGATATTTCTTTCTACCATTGCATAGCTTTACCATCACCGATCCATGTTAAGTGTGATTTGTTTCTCTGTACATTATTCGGATACAAAGGATTCGAGCTGAAAAGAAGATGCAGTGGAGAACATTATCACAAGTTAGCATTTCCTGTGAAACGAAGACCATTATATAGAACATTGATTAATTTGTAAAAAAATGCTGATAGCCAAAGGTTAATGCTGATAGACCATTATATATAAACACTTGAAATAATTCAGTTATGGTTTCTATCAATATATTGTTTCTACTACATATATATATTACTTTTAGCTGCGCAATTTCGTCCGACAGCCAAAGGCTTGTCTATTAGTATCTTTTGTATTTGATGGGATCTTGTAACGAGAAAAAACCTTCGGAGCAAGAAACAGGGAACTAAAGGCTTGATAGTATTGTACTATTTTATCTCACTGGAAAATTATGTGTACTCATTAATACGTGCATTTGCACGTACACGATTACTAGTATATAGAAAGATGAACGGAGGAATACAATGAAGTGAACATTGGCCTAAAAGGTTATACACTTGATAAAGTGAAAATAACCAGATTTTGTAACCGATTTTTAGGCATCTTGTTTCCGAACATGAATCTAGCTTGATAGCCGGTAGTGTATATTATGCTCCAGTGATTGCTCCTTTCTACTTCTCCACTTCGCTCATGATGCAGAACTCTAAAATTATCATAGATGCCAATAAGTTAAATGTTATCTATCGCTCATTCCCCTTCGTAATGCACCTTCAACAACACAATGAACATGTGAATTTCATCAGGCTTAGCATACTGAAGACACATTTTATTTATTCTGCAGAAGCAAATATAATTACTCAGTGTAGTAAGTAAGGGAGCCGAAGGCTTTGAATATACATAAGATAATGCAAAAATAATTCACTAACCTCAACTAAAGCCGACATGCCATGTATTTGTCATATTTTCAGCATTCATTTGATATGGAGATTAGTTAACATGACAACAATCAACACAGGCAGCCCTACATGTTAGCAAAATAGGCTATGGCCCGCCCATCCTGTAGCAAACAGAATGAAGATTGATGGGTAAATTGGGCCATGCTGGTAAAAATAGTTGGCTTTCTTTGTACTATCCCACCCAGGTTTTCTGTTGTACCTCCGCCACTGACAATCAGTAAAGCTACCAATCATCGATGAACTCTTTGTACAGAACATGACATTATGTTCACACCATGAGATTGTGCACCTTCCTTTATTTGAATTTCTGCGTCCAGAAGATGAGATCATGAGTCTTACATGCATTTGAAGTATAGCATATGGCCAAGTATACAATAACTTTACTACATGGTGTATAGACTCAAATAGTCAAAGCTTCACCGGTTACATATTATAAAGGATTGCTTTGTTGTATACGAGAATGAAATGGAGCTTGCATATTCATCACAATCCTTATTCTACCAGATCCTTCAAAAAAAAAAATCCACAAAGTAGCTGAAGTTGGAAAAGTTGATGCGCCAAAAGAGTTTCTGATTTGACTCAAATTTGTGCTTACCTGGTCAACAATTAAAAAGATGCGAGTATTACCCTTCACTAACCTCGCATACCTCGTAGTAGTAGTGCCATGTGTTCTTTTTTCTATGTTACAAGATGTGTTTTTCTGTCCCTTCCGCGTGACAAATTGTGTGACTGAAACTGGGGTTCAGAGTCAAGATGTAGATACTAATTAATCAAACACCCGGTAAACCAATGCGTCGGCATATGACATAGAGCAAGGTAAAAATATAGTTAGTGCAATGGTTAATGTCCATCATGTATGTTATAGTTCCAAACTAAGTGACCAATTTGAAAGGAATTCACAGGATTCTGCGCTCATATATGTCTATAAAGAATCATAGGATTCCTTCTTTTCTTATGATAATCAAACAAAGGCAAAAAAGAAAAAAACACAACTTAAATCTTTAAATTTATCCATGATATGAGTAATCTAAATAGTTTTGAGTTCCCGATCAATTTTCGCAAGCAATGTGATTCTACATTGAAAAATTTATGCATTCTCAAAAGAATTAGAAAACAAAACTAATTAAGCAAGGGATGGTTAGTTACTTGCATGTTAACTTCAAGTTGAGCAAAGTCTGATGGGATTTTTCCTGAACATCAATATAATAAAAACACAATGACATTAGACACAAACAAAAGCATAAGATGGTTGTTCCAAAAAATTGGAAAATAAATTAGAAAGATGAAATAATAGCATAATTCTATAAATGACTTGCTCAACATATATAAGCTAATAATCTACACATTTTTATTTTGTTTGAGCTATAAAAATAAATAGAAGCAAAACCATCAACTACATATATTTGAGTCTTCATTTTGTAGGAGGTGCGAGCTAACATGTAGACCAGAATACTCAACCTTATCACATAGTAACCAGAGTGTGCACATAAATGAATATCCTCACCTCGTACTTGATATTAGAAAGAGATGAACATCGTATGGCAATGTAAACACGTGCTTGAAAAAAAATGGGAAGTTGTTTTTGAGTTCTTTATGTCTTTCAACAAAGGTTGCTATTACCAATCAAATGTATAGCTGCAATGCCTTTGAACAGGTAGAAGCATTAATAAAATATAATGATGACACAATTTACCGATGTCATAAGCAATACTACCAAAATTTGTTTAGGGACCTCCATTGGCACAATATTTGACAACCTTTTTAAGATGACAAAAGTATTATGACTATGTTTGCTAACTATAAACTACATTCAATATGTGTTCACGCCTTCTTTCTTAGGAAAGCAGCGTATTTAAATGTATATCTTACAAAATCTGAAATTTGTAGCCACCGAAACTGGCCAAACATTGCATGCACCAAAACACATTAGAAGTAGGGCCACATGTCGCAGCGAGCAAAAAAATCAAATGGGGTCGAATAAGAGCAAGAGGTTACCGGAGATGAAGTTGGGGACGCGACCGTCGTGATGTAGTGGAGGCGGTCAGCAAGGTGGAGGGGACTGAGGCAAGGTGCTAGAGTGGGGGAGTTAGGGAGACGGCCAAGGTGCGGTGGAGCGGTAGGCGAGATCGGCGTGGGTCGACGGAGGAGTGCCTGGTACTGAGGACGGTGAGGCTGCTATGTTTCTGGCGCTGGCTCCTGCAGCAAGTGGGGAGAGGCATTGGTAGAGAGAGCGTGATGGTGAGGTCAGGTGCGAGGGTGCCATGCTGCTACGCATCCCATTGCAAGAAATTCATGTCGGTGGCCGCTGGCTCCAATAGCCAGCCGGGGAGGTGCAGTGGAGTGGGCGAGATCGGAGGCATACGATGCTCTTTTGCTAGTGGGAAGGAGGGGCCTCGTTCGACGGTCACGAGAGAGTTGACATTTTGATGTGTTGGGAGGGTGGATCCGAACCAGGAGGAATAAGAAGAGAAAGAGACATGGCTGCGCCAGACCGAGGCTAGAGGATAAAGCGGTGGGGTGGGACCGCGCAGTTTCTAGAGTCCATGAGAATCATCTAGTCTAGTCTAAACACAATATAAAACCGGAAGTGAACCGCTAACCAACCAATGATTGGATGATTATGAAGACAATGATATCCTCAGCCCACCAGGGTTCAAGTCCTCGACTTGCAACCGGTGCTCGTATTTTGCTGGATTTATTTTAGGCCTTTCAGCGATGTGCGTTTAATGGGAGAAAGCGTTCCCGTCGACGAAGGCGTCTGTGCCGACTTCGTCAATATCAAGATAATGTGTCGTCCTAGTTTCTTGGATGTGCTCACAGAAGTAGAATGTGTGTGCATGTGTTCATAGGAATAAGTGTATGTGCGTATATATGAGCGTGTCTGTATGGTGTTCATAAAAATCACGAACCATGTCAAAATATGAGAAGTAAAGCATAAATGAGGACACGTGTTAGTTAGTGAAGAGCCAAGGCCTAAGTGCAAACGCACAGGAGGCGTCCTAGCTTAGCTGGTTTAAACATAGTACAAGTGTGGGTCGTTCCAACATAGTACAAGTGGTACTAGAACTGCAACTTGCTGGATCACCGCTGTATGTATATATTAAAACAGCAAAAATTAAATTTGCCGACATTGCAATATGCGGGTGAAATGAGATGTTTGGTCAGCTGGTTGTTTATGAGTGTTGAGTACTTGTAAAATTTATGCTGGTTGTTTCTTCTGAAGATTTTATCCATTACACGTTAAAATGGATAGGATTGAATGGAAAAAAAAAATTAAAGGCAAGAGATTTGAATGTGAACTCGCATGTAGAACACCATGACCAAACTAACATGACCTACGCGTAGAAATGTTCTAGCATGATGCATGTGCAGTGCACTGAAGCATGATCGATTGACTGCCCGTTTCTTACGTGTGCCTAGATCGGGTCTCGTCAACTTTCTGGCGAACTGTCTCCAGTTTCTCCCTCTCATCGTGATGTCTGCTAGTACTCGTGTTGAAGCATTCTACGCCTACACCCATATATGGTTACACCTACCTTTTTTTTAGCTTGGGTACGTAGTTTGAAATGGAGAGGATAATGTAGCTTAGTGCGTGCAGTTTTCCTCCTGTAGTTGTGAGATTTCCGTTGACCTGTGCCTTTGCATAGACAAAAATAAACAAATAAATAATTAAGAACACTTTTTTTAGAACGTGACTTTGGAAACGGGCCAATATTCACGTATACACAGACAAAAAACGACAAGAGTGCATTTTTTTTTGTCTAAATAAAGAGTGCAATTGCGTTGAATGAAGTTAGCTGGCTTAGGGGACCGGACTCCGCGTGATTATCAAGGCCATTTTCCTGCGTGGTGCATGATTATCAAGGGTGAGCGTGAGTAAAATAGATATGCAAATTGTTTAACTAATTACATGATAGAAAAATTGGTAGCACTCACCCTGTTCGGTGTCTCTCAAAATAGGCTTTCACTCCGCTTTATTATAAATAAACAACTATCACATCCATACAACAAGTACAAGTGCATCAAAGAAAATATTAAGAGTCTGTTGGCGGCATCAGGACAAACATGCCTAGAAAAAAGAAAAAAATGATCACTAAGTGGCTGGAATCTCAGGAGCCCCGGGGCGCGACAATAGTGATCGCCATCATGAGGACAAGCCGGTCACGATCCCTCTGTCAAAATAGGAGGTGGCAATGCTGCAAAAATGCGTGAAAATTTGAAGATAGAGTTAGAAGGCCGCCTAAGAAAGAGCAGCTCAATAACCACCTACTTGCAGGTCGGTTTATCTTGAAGTTTTCTAGTTCGGTTTTTAATTTATTTATTCTTCCTGTTTCTTATTTCTTCTCCTACGGTTTTCTCTTTCCTTTTGTCTACCTTTTGTTATTGGTTTTCTTTTAGTTTTTATTTTATTCTTCTTTGTATTGTGTTCCCTTTTCTTTTTTTTCCTTATTTGTTTTTCTTTTGGTTCTTTTTCCCACCATGCATCAACAAACATTCATCGTGTTTCAAAAAGTGGCTTGCCAATTATTTAAGTGTATATTGAAAATGTTCATTGTGATTTTTCAGAAATGTTTCTTGTCTAATAGAATGCTTTATGTGTACAGCAAAATAGTTTCATAAAATAGTATGGGCATTTAAAACTATTTGCCGTGTACCAAAAAAGGTGTCGTGACTGAAAAATATTTGTTCTGTAAAATAAATAACATCTATTAGAAAAACGTTTGGATTGTATTAGGCCACTTTTAATGTTTATTTAAAATTTTTATTGTGTTTTAAAAAAAGTTCATCTTCTATAAAAAAATAGTCGCCTTGTAATTATTTTTACAATTAACTAAAATGTACATGTCGTTTTAAAATTTATTTGCCCCTATATTTGTTTACAATTTATTTGAAATGTTCATTATTTATTTAAAATACATTGATCATGTATTAACGAATGTTCACCATGTATTAGATTTTTATGTGTATTGCTTTTTATGTTGTATTAAAAATGTTCATTGGTATTAAAAATGAATGAACATTTTTTAAAGTAGGTCAACACTTTTTGTAACTACATGAGCTATTTTTAAAAATACACTGATGTTTATAAAATATTTAATATTTATTATAAATGACATGAATTTTTCAAAGAAATAATGTAACTTTATTAAATATTTTGTGTCGTTGAAAAATTTCATGCCTTTAATAATTTTCTAGACATTGTGACCATTTTAATTTTTGTGGGAAAAGTAAAGAAGGGTAATAATAATAGTAATAATAATAACAATAAAGAAACTAAATAAAGATAAATGCTGGATGAAAATCGACAAAGCCGGTAGAGAAGAAATAGAAACGGGTCCAAAAGAATCTGCAGATTGTAGAGCCTGAGAAAAGCAGAAAAAGAAAGAAAAAACAGGGAAGTTCGGAGGAAGGTCAGAGGAAAGCAGTGGCTCGACACAAGAGAGTGAAAAGACAAGAGAAATGAACCTGCACTTCTTAATCTGTCTATCCCTTTTTTTAGTTGTCGTCTCTCTATCCCTGGAGAGGCGCAAAGCTTCATGTGACGCGTGGTTTTTCGTGTTGGGTAGGTGTGAGTTTGAATTCTGGCATGCGCTGTGTAAGACACCTGGTTTTGGCGGAAGCACCAAGTTTCCTCTCTCCGTTTTCATTCCATTTCCGCATGTCGTCCTCGTGTTTCTCAAGGCATGTTTAGTGTTTCAGAAGAGTATATGAAAAATTAAAAGGAGAACAGATTAAAGTGGACGCAGGGCAAGAGCAGGGCAGCTTCCTTTCCTGTTGCTTTAGATAAAACTAAAATAGGCTGATCACTTGTTTTTTTTTTTGAAACGGAGGCAAAAGATTTGCCTCATCTCTTAAATAAGAAGAGGATAGAGTTTGCTACAAGGGCACACTTTTACACGGCATGGAAGATTACTCACACAAAATAATGTTCCCTAATTTTTTTGCTCCGGCGGTGATCCAAAGGTTTGCCTCGCAGATGATGTTGTTTAGCAAGATTGGTGGTGGAGCATGGTTAGAGTGTGAGTAATGGTTATTCTGCTCGTTCCAAATGGTCCATGACACGAGCATGGTTAGAGAGGCCATGGCCTTCCTGTTGGGGACTCTGGCGCCAGTCCTATTTGTCCACCATTCCTTGACCGAACTCTCAAGATGCCACATAGAGGTGTCCATATGATGAAGCCCAAATTTTGCAATGACCAAGTTCCATAGCCCAATAGTGAAGCGACACTTGAAGAAAAGATGCGGTCCACTTTCTTGCTCTCGCTCCAGTTTGTTGATATTGTGAAGAATGCCCGGCGGTATGACCAAAGATGTGATGAAATAGACCGCTTGCGAGGTGGCGACAGACTTAACAAGGGTCGTTTGTCCAATGATGGTGATGTTTTGCCCCTCGTATGTCACCAACTTGGCCGCAATTTTGTCCTCAAAAAATTGCAAATCCACCTTGTTAAGCTGCCAGACGGACAATGGAAGACCCAAGTATCTTATGGGGAAGGACGCCCTGTTAGCTGGCAATCCTTGCAGAATGTGCTCCAGGTTTAGGTGATTGCATCGAATGGGCACAACCGAGCTCTTGTGAAAGTTGGTGCACAGTCCGGTGACCTCCCCGAATCCGCGCAAAATGGCCGAGAGGTTGTCAATATCTTTTTTGATTGGAGCCATGAAAACAACCGCATCGTCTGCATAGAGTGAAGTTCGCACCATGATCCCTCTCCCACGAATTTTGTGGAGTAGTCCTTTTCGGGTTGCCAGCTCTAGTAGTTGTTGGAGTGTGTCAATTGCAATGACAAAAAGGAGCGGGGATAGGGGGTCCCCCTGCCGAAGGCCCCTACCATGCTTGATGGGGTTGCCAGCCATCCCATTTAACAGAATCCTAGAAGATGATGTGCAAAGAAGAGCCGCAATCCAATCCCGAAACTTGGGGGGAAACCCCCTCCGTCGAAGGAGGTCGAGGATGTATTCCCATATGACCGAGTCGAAGGCTTTGCGTGTTGGGGAACGTAGCAGAAATTCAAAAAATTTCCTACGTATCACCAAGATCTATCTATGGAGAGACCAGCAACGAGTAGAATGAGAGTGCATCTACATACCCTTGTAGATCGCTAAGCGGAAGCGTTCAAGTGAACGGGGTTGATGGAGTCGTACTCGTCGTGATTCAGATCACCGATGATCCTAGTGCCGAACGGACGGCACCTCCGCGTTCAACACACGTACAGCTCGACGATGTCTCCCACGCCTTGATCCAGCAAGGAGAGAGGGAGAGGTTGAGGAAGACTCCATCCAGCAGCAGCACAACGGCGTGGTGGTGATGGAGGAGCGTGGCAATCCTGCAGGGCTTCGCCAAGCACCTACGGGAGAGGAGGAGGTGTCACGGGAGGGAGGGAGGCGCCAAGGGCTCAGGTATGGATGCCCTCCCTCCCCTCCACTATATATAGGGGTAGGGGAGAGGGGGGAGGCGCAGCCTTGCCCCTTCCTCCAAGGAAGGGGTGCGGCTAAGAGAGGGGGGAGGAGTCCATCCTCCCGAAGGCACCTCGGAGGTGCCTTCCCCCTTTAGGACTCTCCCCTTTTTCCTATATCTTGGCGCATGGGCCTCTAGGGGCTGGTGCCCTTGGCCCATGTAGGCCAAGGCGCACCCCCTACAGCCCATGTGCCCCCCCGGGGCAGGTGGCCCCACTCGGTGGGCCCCCGGGACCCTTCCGGTGGTCCCGGTACAATACCGATGACCCCGAAACTTGTCCCGATGGCCGAAACAGGACTTCCTATATATAAATCTTTACCTCCGGACCATTCCGGAACTCCTCGTGATGTCCGGGATCTCATCCGGGACTCCGAACAACATTCGGTAACCACATACAAGCTTCCTTTATAACCCTAGCGTCATCGAACCTTAAGTGTGTAGACCCTACGGGTTCGGGAGACATGCAGACATGACCGAGACGTTCTCCGGTCAATAACCAACAGCGGGATCTGGATACCCATGTTGGCTCCCACATGTTCCACGATGATCTCATCGGACGAACCACGATGTCAAGGACTCAATCAATCCCATATACAATTCTCTTTGTCTAGCGGTATGGTACTTGCCCGAGATTCGATCGTCGGTATACCGATACCTTGTTCAATCTCGTTACCGGCAAGTCTCTTTACTCGTTCCATAACACATCATCCCGCGATCAACCCCTTGGTCACATTGTGCACATTATGATGATGTCCTACCGAGTGGGCCCAGAGATACCTCTCCGTTTACACGGAGTGACAAAATCCCAATCTCGATTCGTGCCAACCCAACAGACACTTTCAGAGATACCCGTAGTGTACCTTTATAGCCACCCAGTTACGTTGTGACGTTTGGCACACCCAAAGCACTCCTACGGTATCCGGGAGTTGCACAATCTCATGGTCTAAGGAAATGATACTTGACATTAGAAAAGCTTTAGCATACGAACTACATGATCTTGTGCTAGGCTTAGGATTGGGTCTTGTCCATCACATCATTCTCCTAATGATGTGATCCCGTTATCAACGACATCCAATGTCCATGGTCAGGAAACCGTAACCATCTATTGATCAACGAGCTAGTCAACTAGAGGCTTACTGGGGACATGGTGTTGTCTATGTATCCACACATGTATCTGAGTTTCCTATCAATACAATTCTAGCATGGATAATAAACGATTATCATGAACAAGGAAATATAATAATAATCAATTTATTATTGCCTCTAGGGCATATTTCCAACAGTCTCCCACTTGCACTAGAGTCAATAATCTAGTTCACATCGATATGTGATTAACACTCAAGGTCACATCCCCATGTGACTAACACCCAAAGAGTTTACTAGAGTCAATAATCTAGTTCACATTTACCATGTGATTAACACTCGATGAGTTCTGGGTTTGATCATGTTATGCTTGTGAGAGAGGTTTTAGTCAACGGGTCTGAACCTTTCAGATCCGTGTGTGCTTTACAAATCTCTATGTCATCTCCTAGATGCAGCTACCACGTTCTATTTGGAGCTATTCCAAATAACTGTTCTACTTGGAGCTATTCTAAATTGTTGCTCCATTATACGTATCCGGTATCTCTACTCAGAGCTATCCGGATAGGTGTTAAGCTTGCATCGACGTAACCCTTTACGACGAACTCTTTTACCACCTCCATAATTGAGAAAATTCCTTAGTCCACTAGTTACTAAGGATAACTTTGACCGCTGTCCTGTGATCCATTCTTGGATCACTCTTGTACCCCTTGACTGACTCATGGTAAAGCACACTTCAGGTGCGGTACACAGCATAGCATACTGTAGAGCCTACGTCTTATGCATAGGGGACGACCTCAGTCCTTTCTCTCTATTCTGCCATGGTCGAGCTTTAAGTCTTAACTTCATACCTTACAACTCAGGCAAGAACTCCTTCTTTGACTGATCCATCTTGAACACCTTCAAGATCACGTCAAGGCATGTGCTCATTTGAAAGTACTATTAAGCGTTTTGATCTATCCTTATAGATCTTGATGCTCAATGCTCAAGCAGCTTAATCCAGGCTTTTCCATTGAAAAATACTTTCCAAATAACCCTTTATGCTTTCCAGAAATTCTACGTCATTTCTGATCATTAATATGTCAACAACATATACTCATCAGAAATTCTATAGTGCTTCCACTCACTTCTTTGGAAATACAAGTTTCTCATAAACTTTGTATACACTCAAAATCTTTGATCATCATCAAAGCATACATTCCAACTCCGAGATGCTCACTCTAGTCCTCAGAAGGATTGCTGGAGCTTTGCATACTTATTAGCATATTTCAGGATGGACAAAACCTTCCGGTTGTATCACATACAACCTTTCCTCAAAAATCGTCGAGGAAACAATGTTTTGACATCCTATCTGCAAGATTTCATAAATAATGCAGTAATTGCAAATATAATTCCAACAGACTCTTAGCATCGCTACGAGTGAGAAAGTCTCATCGTAGTCAACTCCTTGAACTTGTCGAAAAACATCTTAACGACAAGTCGAGCTTTCTCAATGGTGACACTTACCATCATTGTTTGTCTTCCTTTCAAAATCCATATGTACCTAACAGCCTTACGACCATCAAGTAGTTCTTCCAAAGTCTACACTTTGTTTTCATACATGGATTCTCTCTCGGGTTTTATGGCCTTGAGCCATTTATCGGAATCCGGGCCCACCATCGCTTCTCCATAGCTCGTAGGTTCATTGTTGTCTAGCAACATGACCTTCAAGACAGGATTACTGTACCACTCTGAAGTAGTACGTATCCTTGTCACCCTACGAGGTTCGGTAGTGACTTGATCCGAAACTTCATGATCACTATCATAAGCTTCCACTTCAATTGGTGTAGGTGCCACAGGAACAACTTCCTGTGCCCTGCTACACACTGGTTGAAGTGATGGTTCAATAACCTCATCAAGTCTCCACCATCCTCCCACTCAATTCTTTCGAGAGAAACCTTTCCTCGAGAAAGGACCCAATTCTAGAAACAATTCATATTGCCTTCGGATCTGAATTAGGAGGTATACCCAACTGTTTTGGGTGTCCTATGAAGATGTACTTTATCCGCTTTGGGTTCGAGCTTAATCCTGAAACTTTTTCACATAAGCGTCGCAGCCCCAAACCTTTAAGAAACGATAACTTAGGTTTCTCTAAACCATAATTCATACGGTGTCATCTCATCGGAATTACGTGGTGCCCTATTTAAAGTGAATGTGGTTGTCTTTAATGCCTAACCCATGAACGATAGTGGTAACTCGATAAGAGACATCATGGTATGCACCATATCCAATAGGGTGCAACTATGATGTTCGGACACACCATCACACTATGGTGTTCCAGGCGGTATTAATTGTGAAACAATTTCCACAATGTCTTAATTGTGTGCCAAAACTCGTAACTCAGATACTCATCTCTATGATCATATCATAGACATTTTATCCTCTTGTCACAATGATCTTCTACTTCACTCTGAAATTACTTGAACCATTCAATAATTCAGACTTGTGTTTCATCAAGTAAATATTCTCAACATCTACTCGAATCATCTGTGAAGTAAGAACATAACGATATTCACTGCATGCCTCAGCACTCATTGGACTGCACACATCAAAATGTGTTGCTTCCAACAATTTGCTATCTTGTTCCATTTTACTGAAACCGAGGCTTTTCAGTCATCTTGCCTATGTGGTATGATTTGCATATCTCAAGTGATCCAAAATCAAGTGAGTCCAAACGATCCATCTGCATGGAGTTTCTTCATGCGTATACACCAATAGACATGGTTCGCATGTCTCAAACTTTTCAAAAATGAGTGAGTCCAAAGATCCATCAACATGGAGCTTCTTCATGCATTTTAAACCAATATGACTTACATGGTAGTGCCACCAGTAAGTGGTACTATCATTACTATCTTTTGGCATGAAAATGTGTATCACTACGATTGAGATTCAATCAACCATTCAGGTTTAATGCTAATCTTGATGGTAGAGGGAGCGTGCGATGTTTGATTACATCAAACTTGAAAACACTTCCAACATATATCGTCAGCTCACTTTTAGCTAGTCTCCGTTTATTCCGTAGATTTTATTTCGAGTTACTAACACTTAGCAACCGAACCGGTATCTAATACCCTGGTGCTACTAGAAGTACTAGCAAAGTACACATTAACACAATGTATATCCAATATACTTCTATCGACCTTGCCAGCCTTCTTATCTACCAAGTATCTAGGGTAATTCTGCTCTAGTGGTTGTTCCCCTTATTACAGAAGCACTTAGTCTCGGGTTTGGGTTTTACCTTGGGTTTCTTCACTAGAGCAGCAGCTGATTTGCCGTTTCATGAAGTATCCCTTCTTGCCCTTGCCCTTCTTGAAACTAGTGGTTCCACCAACCATCAACAATTGATGCTCCTTCTTGATTTCTACTTTCGCGGTGTCAAACATCGCGAATACCTCAAGGATCATCATATCTATCCCTGATATGTTATAGTTCATCACGAAGCTCTAACAGCTTGGTGGCAATGACTTTGGAGAACCATCACTGTCTTATCTGGAAGATCAACTCCCACTCGATTCAAATGATTGTTGTACTCAGACAATCTGAGCACAAGCTCAACAATTGAGCTTTTCTCCTTAGTTTGCAGGTTAAGAAAGTCATCGGAGGTCTTATACCTCTTGACATGGGCACGAGCCTGAAATCCCAATTTCAGCCCTCAAAACATCTCATATGTTTCGCGATGTTTCAAAAACGTCTTTGGTGCCTCAACTCTAAACCGTTTAATTGAACTATCACGTAGTTATCAAAACGTGTATGTCAGATGTTCGCAACAACCACAGACAACGTTCGAGGTTCAGCACACTAAGCGGTGCATTAAGGACATAAGCCTTCTATGAAGTAATGAGGACAATCCTCAGTTTACGGACCTAGTCCGCATAATTGCTACTATCAACTTTCAACTAATTTTTCTCTAGGAACATATCTAAAGAGTAGAACTATAGCGTGAGCTACGACATAATTTGCAAAAACCTTTTGACTATGTTCAGGATAATTAAGTTCATCTTATGAACTCTCACTCAGATAGACATCCCTCTGGTCATCTAAGTGATCACATGATCCGAGTCAAACTAGGCCGTGTCCGATCATCACGTGAGACGGACTAGTCATCATCGGTGAACATCTTCATGTTGATCGTATCTACTATACGACTCATGCTCGACCTTTCGGTCTCCGTGTTCCGAGGCCATGTCTGTACATGCTAGGCTCGTCAAGTTAACCCTAAGTGTTTCGCGTGTGTAAATCTGTCTTACACCCGTTGTATGTGAACGTTAGAATCTAACACCCGATCATCACGTGGTGCTTCGAAAACACGAACTGTCGCAACGGTGCACAGTTAGGGGAGAACACTTCTTGAAATTGTTGTAAGGGATCATCTTATTTACTACCGTCGTTCTAAGCAAATAAGATGTATAAACATGATAAACATCACATGCAATCAAATAGTGACATGATATGGCCATCATCACTTTGCTCCTTTTGATCTCCATCTTTGGGGCTCCATGATCATCATCCTCACCGGCATGACACCATGATCTCCATCATCATGATCTCCATCATCGTGTCTTCATGAAGTTGCCTCGCCAACTATTACTTCTACTACTATGGCTAACGGTTAGCAATAAAGTAAAGTAATTACATGACGTTTAAGTTGACACGCAGGTCACAAATAAATAAAGACAACTCCTATGGCTCCTGCCGGTTGTCATACTCATCGACATGCAAGTCGTGATTCCTATTACAAGAACATGATCAATCTCATACATCACATATATCATTCATCACATCCTTTTTGGCCATATCACATCACATAGCATACCCTGCAAAAACAAGTTAGACGTCCTCTAATTGTTGTTTGCATGTTTTACGTGGCTGCTATGGGTTTCTAGCAAGAACGTTTCTTACCTATGCATGAACCACAACGTGATATGCCAATTGCTATTTACCCTTCATAAGGACCCTTTTCATCGAATCCGATCCGACTAAAGTGGGAGAGACAGACACCCGCCAGCCACCTTATGCAACTAGTGCATGTTTGTCGGTGGAACCGGTCTCACGTAAGCGTACGTGTAAGGTTGGTCCGGGCCGCTTCATCCCACGATGCCGCCGAATCAAGATAAGACTAGTAACGGCAAGCATATTGAACAATATCGACGCCCACAACTACTTTGTGTTCTACTCGTGCAAAGAATCTACACAATAGACCCAGCTCATGATGCCACTGTTGGGGAACGTAGCAGAAATTCAAAAATTTTCCTACGTATCACCAAGATCTATCTATGGAGAGACCAGCAACGAGTAGAATGAGAGTGCATCTACATACCCTTGTAGATCGCTAAGCGGAAGCGTTCAAGTGAACGGGGTTGATGGAGTCGTACTCGTCGTGATTCAGATCACCGATGATCCTAGTGCCGAACGGACGGCACCTCCGCGTTCAACACACGTACAGCTCGACGATGTCTCCCACGCCTTGATCCAGCAAGGAGAGAGGGAGAGGTTGAGGAAGACTCCATCCAGCAGCAGCACAACGGCATGGTGGTGATGGAGGAGCGTGGCAATCCTGCAGGGCTTCGCCAAGCACCTACGGGAGAGGAGGAGGTGTCACGGGAGGGAGGGAGGCGCCAAGGGCTTAGGTATGGATGCCCTCCCTCCCCTCCACTATATATAGGGGCAGGGGAGAGGGGGGAGGCGCAGCCTTGCCCCTTCCTCCAAGGAAGGGGTGCGGCTAAGAGAGGGGGGAGGAGTCCATCCTCCCCAAGGCACCTCGGAGGTGCCTTCCCCCTTTAGGACTCTCCCCTTTTTCCTATATCTTGGTGCATGGGCCTCTAGGGGCTGGTGCCCTTGGCCCATGTAGGCCAAGGCGCACCCCTGACAGCCCATGTGGCCCCCCGGGGCAGGTGGCCCCACCCGGTGGGCCCCCGGGACCCTTCCGGTGGTCCCGGTACAATACCGATGACCCCGAAACTTGTCCCGATGGCCGAAACAGGACTTCCTATATATAAATCTTTACCTCCGGACCATTCTGGAACTCCTCGTGACGTCCGGGATCTCATCCGGGGCTCCGAACAACATTCGGTAACCACATACAAGCTTCCTTTATAACCCTAGCGTCATCGAACCTTAAGTGTGTAGACCCTACGGGTTCGGGAGACATGCAGACATGACCGAGACGTTCTCCGGTCAATAACCAACAGCGGGATCTGGATACCCATGTTGGCTCCCACATGTTCCACGATGATCTCATCGGATGAACCACGATGTCAAGGACTCAATCAATCCCATATACAATTCCCTTTGTCTAGCGGTATGGTACTTGCCCGAGATTCGATCGTCGGTATACCGATACCTTGTTCAATCTCGTTACCGGCAAGTCTCTTTACTCGTTCCATAACACATCATCCCGCGATCAACCCCTTGGTCACATTGTGCACATTATGATGATGTCCTACCGAGTGGGCCCAGAGATACCTCTCCGTTTACACGGAGTGACAAAATCCCAATCTCGATTCGTGCCAACCCAACAGACACTTTCAGAGATACCCATAGTGTACCTTTATAGCCACCCAGTTACGTTGTGACGTTTGGCACACCCAAAGCACTCCTACGGTATTCGGGAGTTGCACAATCTCATGGTCTAAGGAAATGATACTTGACATTAGAAAAGCTTTAGCATACGAACTACATGATCTTGTGCTAGGCTTAGGATTGGGTCTTGTCCATCACATCATTCTCCTAATGATGTGATCCCGTTATCAACGACATTCAATGTCCATGGTCAGGAAACCGTAACCATCTATTGATTAACGAGCTAGTCAACTAGAGGCTTACTAGGGACATGGTGTTGTCTATGTATCCACACATGTATCTGAGTTTCCTATCAATACAATTCTAGCATGGATAATAAACGATTATCATGAACAAGGAAATATAATAATAATCAATTTATTATTGCCTCTAGGGCATATTTCCAACATTGCGTATATCTAGCTTGAACAGGAGAGACGGAGTCTTGCATTTGTGTAGCCTACGGGCCAAGTTCCGGACACACATGAAGTTATCGTGGATGCTTCTGCTCTTGATGAATGCACTTTGGGCGTTGGAGACCAAGCTATTCATGTGCGGGGCGAGACGGATGGAAAGAATTTTTGAGATAATCTTGGCTACGGCATGAATGAGACTAATGGGCCTGTAGTCCGCAATCCCCTCCGCACCCTCTTTCTTGGGCAACAGCACTATATTTGCAGAGTTGAGCCAATGGAGACTATATGTGTGAAGGGAGTCAAACTGGTGTATCACCCTCATCATGTCGAACTTAATGACGTCCCAACACTTCTTAAAAAAAGCTCCAGTGAAGCCGTCCGGCCCAGGCGCCTTGTCACTTGGCATGTCATTGATTGCCTCATGTACCTCCTCAATAGTGATGGGTGAGTCGAGGCCATGCAAGTCATGTACCTCTAAGTTGAGCTCCTCCCAGTTTAGATCCTTATTGCATGTGTTCCCTTTTTTTCATCACTTCAGAAAAGTGGTCCAGAATGAGCTTCTTCTTAGCGTCATGCTCGGTGATCCACCCTTGGTCATGCTTTAGCCTATGAATGTGATTTTCCCTCCTTCTAGCATTAATCCGGCGATGGAAGAACTTGGTGTTGGCATCACCCTCCTTGAGGTTAGCAATTCTCGCACTTTGCTTTTTTCGAGCTCTCTCAAGCATTGCCAAGCTAATGACCCTCCTTTTCAGCCTCGCCCTAAGGTCACTCTCCTCGGGGGAGAGTTGTCGGGTCTCTTGAGCGATGTCGAGGCGTAGGATCACGAATAGGTTGCCTTGGAGAAAAGGCGCCTACTCCACACGGAAAGGCGGAGAGCCACCTTCTAGAGCTTATGGAACAGGACTTGATATGGCTCAACGTGCTCGAGCGGCTCAATCCAAGCCTTTTTGACCACCTCTATAAAGCCGGGCATAGCAATCCAAAATTTTTCGAACTTGAAGGTTCTAGGCCTCCGAGGCCCCTTGTCATCGGCGAGGAGAAGCGGGCAGTGATCGGATAGTGAGGACGAGAGGGCGTGAAGCAGATGAGTGCTAAAAGTGGTGTCCCACTCGGCATTGCAAAAAAACAAGTCCAGTTTGCACATAGTCGGATTTTCCCTCTCGTTGCTCCAAGTGAACCTCCTATTTTGCAAGTGTATCTCTTTAAGCTCACAACTTTGCAGTGTCGCTCGAAAGTGATTAATTCTACTTCGATTGACATGCCTTTTATTTTTGTCTCTTGCACGATAAATTTGGTTGAAATCCCCAGCCGCAAGCCATGGCATGCCATTGGGCGGTTTTTGGTTGATAAGCTCCGCGAAGAAGGCATCTTTGCGAGAAGAATCCGCGGGGCCATACACGGTGGTGAGCTTATATTGCACATCGGAGTCACGAATAGGGACCATGGCGGACAGGCAGAAGGTGGTAGCTGTGATGTTGGACATTTCCACAAGGTGATCGTCCCAGAGCAGCAAAATGCCTCCACGAGTGCCGTCCGCCGGCCTTGGCGCAAAACTGCAGAGTCTGCTCCCTCCTAAGAAGGAAGCTGTGAAGATGTCGATATTGTGAAGCTTTGTCTCCTTTAGACACACAATATGGCAAGAAGAAGCAGCAATGGTGGCGCTGACAGTAGCTCCTCTATCCGGACAGTTGAGACCCCGGACATTCCAACACATAACATTGATAGGTTGCACTAACATGGCAACATGGAGTACACTTCTGAACTTGGCCACATGCCACACACAATCCAGCTACGGTTATGCTTGTGCCATGCAACCCAACTACACTTACACGGACCAACACACATGGACCGGGATTTAGCTAACATAGAGAACATTTCAACCCAGAGACATCAACTTGCTCAGGTGGAGGCCTGCAGAGCAGCAGCGGCATCCTCCATCCTCTCCACGTCCATAGCACCCTCCCCTCCGTGCTGGATGAGGGCGTCCTCCACACCCATTGCCTGCACATCATCTAACCTGAACAAGTCTCGCATGGCAGATATCACCTCCAGCAGCAGCTGCTCCTTGAAACGCTCAGCAAATGCATCCAGGGCCTTGGCCGTGATGTCTTCTCCATCCTTGACGATCCCCAGACTACGAGCAACCAGGATCTCAGCCGCCTTAGCCGCCGGCGCCGGCACCACCCTTGTTCTGCCAGCAGCTTTGAGCCTTGCATTGGTCCTGTGCAGCGAGAGGCCCGCATTTGTCCGGGCAATGTTCAATCCAGCAAGAGTCTTACAACGCGCAGCAGGAGGCCTGGGAGGCGTTGATGCAGGGGAGGGCAGCAAGGGCTCCTGCCGATCTTCAAAGAGCACGGTCAGGCCAACCCCAGCTGGCTGCAGATCAGCAGCAGCCCTGCGGAGCCGCACCAGGGATGGCATGCGCTGAAGCGGCCCATTGGAGATG
>NC_041392.1:34502905-34514400 GCF_002162155.2 Triticum dicoccoides
GAACCCAGGGGGCTTCACCGGCGACAGAGGAGGGAGCAGATGCGTTGGTGAGCACAGCTGCACTTGTTGCGAGCACGGTCAAAGGCCAGGCTTGCAAGAAGCCAGGAAATGCTATGTTTGCGACGTCTCGATCGTGCATGCTCACTTGCTCAGACCAGGTCAATCTCCATTTGCCAAATCAAATGCGAGAGGTGCCATCGCGGCCATGATTACTGTCAATCTCGACCACGTTTTGTGCACAACAACTACGACAGTGAACATGCGGTCATGGTCCACAGACGCACCGGTCAGTTCATCAATCAAACGGTTTATTTTTGTCTTAACTACTAAACTGTTAGGACGTGCCTGTCAGTCTGGAATCTAGATGGCATATTTTACTGGCGGCTGCACTGAGAGTGCACACTCCGGCTTGACGCGAAAACTAGAGATCGAAATGGAAATCCTGGAGCTCGACCAGGTCCATTCGTCTTGGTCTCGCCACATCTTATCCGGTTGTTGGGATCTTAGAAATATGCACCGATCGGTCCAAATTGACGGGGGAACATTTTTGGACTCGATCGAAAACGTTGACGTGCAATGTTTGAATTGAACTTGGAGAAACAGGACGGATGCATGCATGCTGGCGGGCGGGAGATATGTATATCACTCGGTTGTTGGGACGCCTCTGAACTTTTGGCACAAAATCGTCGACAAGGCCGCTTATTTTCTTCATCCATGCATAGTCGTTGGTGAGAGTGAGACGCTCCTATGCGACGCCGGGGCATGTGTGCTGGACTTGCGAGTGCATGCGGCACGTGCGTAGCAGTAGTCGTTGATCAGTTATTGTCCTTGGTGCAGTTAAGTATATTTCGAAAATAATTAGCTAGAGATCAAAGATCAGCGAACAATTGTGACTGTGCATCACTGTTATTATATTGTACTCCATCTGTCCCAAAATAAGTGACTCGACTTTATGAGGTCGAATCTGCCAACAAGAGTTGATTAATGCGGGAGATTAAGAAATGTCCAGAATAAGTTGAGGCTAGTCTACAGCTGGCCCAAGTGTTACGTTTTTTTCTTAACATGTTGATTGACAGATGCTTTCTTGGTATGAGGATACAAGTTGTGGGTCGTTCCAAACGTAGTACAGGTACTAGAAGTGCAACTTGCTGGTTGTTGCTATATACAGTACTCCGGAATTAAAACTGCATTTCTATTTTGCGGACGATGGGATTCAGGGTGAAGTGCTGTTGGTAAGTTTTGGAGTAGGTGTTTGTTGCTGTGTTTTTTTAACACAATACAGATGCAGACGCTTGTACAGATACTTATACACTCATCTCTATAAAAGCATATACGCACACCCTATGCCTATAAGCAACATTCGAGAGACTGAGCTGGCATATCATCTTGAGATTGACGAAGTCGCCATATATATCTACGTAGTCAATGGGAACGTCCCCTTCCACTAAACGCACGTTGCCGGAATGTCTGAAATAAATCCAGAAAAATGCGAGCATCAATGTCAAGTCTGGGACTTGAACTCTCATGGGCAGGGGATACAATTGTCCTCCTAACTATCAAACCACTGATAGGTCCGCGTTTGTCACTGTGTTTGGTAAGATAGTGATAGCACCAATACATATACATGCTGCCTACTTATACTAGTCATTACGTGCTTGTACAATCAAATGTCAAACTATGCCGGTCGTTTCTTCTGATTTTATCCAATCACGTTCAAATGGATAGGATTGAATGGAAAAATTAAAGTTCAAGATATTTGAATGTGAACTCGGATGTAGAACACCGTGACCAAACTAACATAACCTACACGTAGAAAAACTCTAGCACAACGTGTGTGCAGTGCACGGAAGCCTGATCCATTGCCTGGCTTTTTCTTAAGTGTGCCTAGGTTAGCGATGCCTGACTGGGTCTCTAGTTTCATGTCTAAATTTGGCAAAGTCTAATTTATCTATTTGGATGGAGGACGGAACATGCAAGCATGCATAATGCTTCAAAATATTCGGTGAATATTTACATGTACTTCCATTTTCGATTTATCTGGACACGACAAAAGGGAAGTAACATGGATGAAACCGGCACCGGTTTGTAAGGCCCTTTAGTGCCGGTTCGGTAACCGGCACTAAAGTGTGGGCACTAAAGGTCCCCCTCCCCCCTTTAATACCGGTTCAACACGAACCGATGCTAAAGGGCAATCACGTGGCACGAGTCAGCTCCGGGGGTAGGGAGCCCTTTAGTACCGGTTGGTGACACCAACCGGTATTAAAAGGTTGGGTGGTTTTGGGTTTATGATTTCTTTTTCATTTAATTTTGTGTTTTCCATTTAATTCTTTTTCGTTTGCTGGCATTTTACGATACTACATATTGTACACGTTATGCATATATATAAATAGAAATTCTAGTAGAACCGATTATATATATATATATATATATATATATATATATATATATATATATATATATATATATGTGTGTGTGTGTGTGTGTGTGTGTGTGTGTGTGTATATCATCGAATGTCTCACAACCATCATTAATTAATTCACACATATACACACATGTACTATATATACGGTGGCGCTATTGTAAGCGTGCGCGCCTTTTTAGTTAATCTACGCGCCGGCCGCTGCTCCTAATCACGCGCGGGTGTGCGGGTCACGCGGGTCACTGAGAAGGCCAGATTTTAAGGGTAATGGCATGTGCAAAAGAAAGTAACACGCTTTATTTCTGTTACCATGTGTCGCTCCGCTACGCCGGCCGCTGCTCCTAATCACGCGCTGGTGCGCGGGTCGCTGAGAAGGCACATTTTGAGGGTAATGGCATGTGCAAATAAAGTAACACCTTTATTTATATTACCATGTGTTGCTCCGCTACGCGATGACCTTGCGTCAGTACTCATTGCCAGTAATATAGTAAGTGTAGATGGTAATGGACCACTGTTTTTTACCGGCTCTAAGACAGCATGATTTCATTCCTAAACATTGTCAGTAATAGATTAAATGTAGATAGTAATGGACCTAGGTTTTTTTTTACCAGCGGCTAGATATGAAGGTTGCATCCCTAATCATTGCCAGTAGTAGATTAAGTGCAGATAGTAATGGATCTACGTTTTTCTACCGACATGATTAACTAAAGCATGGCGATGGTAACCTGTTACTATTATTGACAGCATGATTTCGTTCCTAAACATCCTGTTAACTAAAGCATGGCGATGGTAACCTGTTACTATTATCTTTTTCTAAGAGAAGGCTGGTAAGACGACACGAGGGCGATCGTAACATATTACTATTTCTTTTGTCTAGGAGGAGGTCGGCAAAGCGCCACCAGTAGTTTTTGCATGTTACCCGTGCCCTTCGATCTGGTTAGCGCGCTGGCCTAATTAGTTGCGTATTGGTCGGCGCGGTTGAAGGGGCCGGAGCGTAAGATAAGGCAGAATGCGCATAGCCATAGTTTAGCACGCCTATATATAGAGAGAGAGAAAGAGAAAGAGAGAGTAACACTATTCTGATCACAACGTCGCTATATAGGGCGCGATGTGATTTCTTAAGATCGCAAACAGAGCAAAAATTGGCCCGTTGTACACACCCCGGACGGCCCACTACCACGACCTTCTCCTCTCCCTCGACGACGCCTCACCATCCCCCAATCCCCATCGACCAAACCACCGCGCCGCGCCGCCCTGCCCGCCGGCATCTCGTAGCCCCTCCTCGCCGGCCTCGCGCCGCCGCCCACCGGCTAACCCCCACCGCCGCCCATCGGCGATGCGTGCCGTGCCGCCGCCCCAAACCTCCACCGCCCACAGGCCTTGAGTGCCGCCGCGAGCCGTGGATCCGGGGCGCCGACGCCTGGCTCTGGATCCCGCGAACCGCCGCTAGTCCTCGACTGAAGACGAGCAAGCCTGCGCCCCCTCACTCACGTAGCCTCCTCCCGATGGGGATCCACCGTCGCAGCGCTCATGGATGTTCACCACATTAGCGCCCAAATCCCAGCCATCCAGGGGTCTCCGACACAACTCCACCCCTCTCCGCCCCTGCATCACCTCCTCCGCCCGCGTTGAAGACATCGTCGGCCCTGTGGAACAAACACCGGCGCCGCCCTCCAAGAACCCGAGCCGCCGCCTGCCACCAAGATCCTATGCCGCCCCTAGTGGCTCCTCCCAAACCCAACACCCTGCACCCCCATCTCCTCCACGTCCCGGTCGTCGCTCGCACGCACGAGAGGATGGTGCTGGCCCGGCTCCATGCTTTGGACCTGGAGAGGAGGTGGCTGGCTCACACCTAGGACGGCTTCGCATCAGTCCAACTACACTGCTAGTCCCTGTCCAGGTTCTGCCATTTCTGTGCATCCACTCCTGTGATTGCTGCATCTAGAGTGAACGGCTAGTCCCCTGTTTCTTTAGATAAATTTTTTGTACAAGTTTCATGAAAGTTGTGCTGATTTGATGCCCTCAACTGTTTGTGGTTATGTCTCCGATAACTAGCAACAACTTTTGTCCTTTGCGCAAATTTTTGTGAGCAACAAATATTCATACATGTGCATTATATCAGTTCTTGTGGGAATACCTCTACATCAAGTTCGTTTTTGCACCTCTTTCACGAAAAAGATCATATTGTACAATTCTAGTGTATCTTCTTGAAGTTCATATTGTCAAGACCTCGAAGCTCACATAATATAGTTCAGGATAGTTCGGAAGTTTGGATGACTCATGTCTGATAATTTTTTTGTGATACATACACGCGAGCCTGTTCGTATTTGTATATTTGTTAATTTCATTATCCGTTAGGATCTGGTATTAGTAGTCTATTTTTTATGAGCAGTCTTGTTCGATAGATGCTTTATTATAGTGTGTGTTTGAAGTTCATATTGTCAAGGTCACGAAATTCACAACCTGTCACCAGAGATCCTGAAGAAAATACATGTGGGTTTGGCATGTCTCACATCCTACAGCAACGAGCCCCTGCAAGCACCGAGCCACAGGTGTTCTGTCCACAAATCTGCGAGGGATGTAAAAGCGGCTGTGGCATATTGTCAGCTGCCCATCAAATATAAGCCTATTATGTTCTCCTTCAGTAGTAGTTCAACAAAAAACTGCAACAATTCTACATTGGAAACTATGATATTTCAGGTCTGCTACTATGTACATGCTTGTTGGTATGACTATGAGTACATACATTTTGTCTTGGTTCTTTCCCTCGTGGGCTTTCTCTGCCATGGATGTGTGCATGCGTGCTATGTGCGTGAGTGTGCTACAGCAATTTGTGTAAAAGAAGCATTTTCAATTGGGCAAAATTAGTTGATGGTTATCGAAGTTCAGACATTTCTATTGGTGATGTTCAGTAATTATAGAATGAGAAGTAGTGTGTGCTGTCTTGTGCCCACAAGGTGCCACTGGCTGCTACACACCCTGTGCTGTTGATATTGCTGCTTTAACTTCTACGTGACTTGCAAAAAAGTTTTTTTCCTTTGGATATATGCGATCCAGTACACTTGTTCTACTAAGTAGCAGGGTACGTGCTTCTTACCGGCCACCCATGTGAAATCTGTTTGTTGATTTCACTTGATGTGACTTGCAAAAAAGTTTTTTCCTTTGGATATACGCGATCCAGTACACTTGTTCTACTAAGTAGCAGGGTACGTGCTTCTTACCGGCCACACATGTGAAATCTGTTTGTTGATTTCATTTGATGGCATGTACATAAGTTCAAAATAGAAAAAAGGGGAGATCACTAGGGAAAATGTGACAAATCCATGGAACAAACTTGAGTAATTCATGTGGAAATTGCAAAAGATAAAAATAGAAAAACAAGCAGTTGAAATTAAAAAACAAGCAATTCAAAAGTTTCTAAAAATAGGATTTACCCCATTTCTAAAAAGCCTATAAGTTCAAATTAAAGTTACAAAGTGGTTCAACATGTGCCTAATTAAAAATGAGGAAGTCCAGCCTTATCCTTGTGAAGGTTCAGTGTGTGCGCCAATTGCAGAAATTCACAAATTTCAAACAAGATATATTTCAATTATGTGTGTCGTATGTGTGGGGTGTACTAAAAACGTTTTGTGGGTGGGAAGTTCATAGTTTCTGTCGCTGATAGTTCAAAAATCGCTTTTGAAAAAACAAAACACCTTGGGTGTCCAAGAAAAGAGAGTTGAACACATGAAAAAAATCAATTGACATGTGAACCGTGTGAATCCAGGCTTTTATAAAAAATGTTCCATTCTAAAACATTATCTAACTAAAGTGAACAGTAAGAAATATATGAGAAAAGGCAAAAATTGAACATCTGTTTCAAAAAATAGAAGTTCAAAATTAAAATAGCGGAGAAGTTCTTTATTAATTATAAAACTGGGATTTTCAACTTTAATCAAAAAATAAACCAAGAAGTTCAAATAAAAAAGCAAATTGTTTCAAAAATTATACAAAAAATGACATTTTCCCCATTTCAAGATAAACTAGAGGTTCAATATTTATTACATTATCAAGAAGGTCAAATTGAAAAAACCGAGCAGTTCAAAAAGTTTATAAAAACGGATTTTCCTTCTTTTAAAAATAAGACCTAGAAGGTCAACTTTAAATAATTCAGTAGTTCGATATTTATTACATAACTAGGACTTTTCCCGTTACTAATGAATAAAAACAAGAAGTCCAAACTTAAAAAAAATATGAAGTTGTTTAATGTTCATATAAACTCGGATTTTCCCAACTGTTAAAGATTAAAACCAAGATGTTCAATTTCAAAAAATGAGGTAGTTCAATTTATATAAAAACCTCAGGTTTTCGAGTTACTAAAGAATAAACCAAGAAGTTTGATTGAAAAAAGTGGAGTAGTTTGATATTGATTTGAAAAATCGGATTTTTCTGATTACTAAAGAATAAAACTAATAAGTTCAATTTGAAATAACGAATAAGTTGGATATTTCTAAAAAAATCTTCCAATTTTCAAATTTCTAAAAAAAAACACAATGAAGTGCAAATAAAAAAAGTAGAGCGGTTCAATGTCTATAAAAACGTATATATTTTCGCGTAACCAAGAGAAGTTCAGGTTGATAACTGCCAGAAGTTCATGTACTAAATGCATTCTTTATTAAAAATAATAAAAAAGAAAAGGCTAAAAAGTTTTGTTGCTAGAAGTTCAAGTGCTCGTCTCAAGAAAGTTCAAAAATTCTTGTGAGAAGTTCACCTTGTATTTCCATGTTTGATTTTTTCTGTATAAAAATCAAATACAATTATTTACTCAAAATATAAAAAGGTGAAGTTTAAATTGAAATAACAGAGAAGTTCATAGTTTATTAATACCTAGGATTTACCTGTTCAAAAAATAAAAAACACAATGCCATTTTTTGCACTTTTAAAAACAACTCATAATCGAAAAAATGGTTGCTAGAAGTTCAAGTGCTCGGCGAGGAAAAGTTCAAAAAAATCTTGTGAGAGAGGTTCATCGTATATTTACTTGTCCAAAATACATTAAAAAATATGTTATTTTTTGTGTTTTAAAATAATTCTCTCAAACCAGAGAGAAGTTCAAAGTGATAACAATAGGAAGTTCACGTACTACATGGTGTGTATTTCATATAAGAAAAATACAATAAAGTGAAAAAGAGTGAAGCTCAAACATACATGTCCTAGAAGTTCAACTACTTCATGCAGTGCAGGAAACAACACATCAAAAAAACAACACGTTAAAAATAGAGTGAAGTTCAAACAGACATGTCCTACAAGTTCAACTACTTCACGCAGTGCAAAAAACAACACGTCAAAAAATAGTGTGAAGTTCAAACAAACATGCCCGAGAAATGCAACTACTTCACGCAGTGCATTTCCATTCGCGATGAAGGCAGAAATCATGATCTCATCATTTTCTAATTTACTTCAAAACGGTAGAAATATCATTTGTGTCATGACATTAAACCATTTTCGCATTTCTTCAAGCTTTCCAACGCCATATGATTTGCTGCATTTGGACGTACGATTAAAAAATTAGCTCGAAAATACGAACTCGGTGGAACTTGTACCATTTTCTAAATTACTTTTAAACCGTTCAAAATTAGAAAAAACTTTTAACATGAAAAAGTAACGCATTTTCATAAGCTTTCAACGCCATATTATTTGCCTCAATTGGATTAGCTGTTTAGAAATGACATCGAAAATACAAACTCGGGTGTTTCATTTGCGAAATTCTACGATTTTCTGAATTACTCTTTAACCGTAGGGAATTAGAGAAAACTTTCAACATGTGGAACGAGCGGTTTTGCAGCAGCTTTCCAACGCCATATTATTTGCCTCATTCTGATAAACGGTTTAAAAATGTGATCGAAAATACTATTCACGTTTTTGTATGAAGAAAAAACGGTTTTCAAAACTGCTCTTAAACCGCTTACATTTTCCCAAAAGTCTGTTCGCTCATTAATGCGGTACGTGAGCTGGGTTCAGAACGTCATGAGACAGTTCGGTCCATATCCGGTGTGGGCGTTAGAGCATTGAGAGGACCTTTCCCTAGTACGAGAGGACCGGGAAGGAGGCACCTCTGGTGTACCAGTTATCGTGCCTACGGTAAACGCTGGGTAGCCAAGCGCGGAGAGGATAACTGCTGAAAGCATATAAGTAGTAAGCCCACCCCAAGATGAGTGCTCTCTCCTTCGACTTCCCTAGAGCCTCCAGTATCACAGCCGAGACAGCGACGGGTTCTCCACCCATACGGGGATGGAGCGACAGAAGTATGGAAATAGGATAAGGTAGCGGCGAGACGAGCCATTTAAATAGGTGTCAAGTGGAAGTGCAGTGATGTATGCAGCTGAGGCATCCTAATGAACGAACGATTTGAACCTTGTTCCTACACGGCCTGATCAAATCGATTAACTTGGGTCATGATACTAATGTCAATAGCTATCCAACGGTATATCACAAGCCCCATTTGGACACCTTTTAGCTGAAGCTCAACCTAGTACTCGGGGAAGGTCAAGCGTGTTCCTCGGGAAGTTCATGTTGTGATCAGAATATTATTCTGATCCCGTGATCAGAATAGTGTTTATGTATATATATATTTATATATATATACATACATACAATTAGCTAGCTATATACAATTTCTCCTAATTGGTGCCTTCGGAGCATGATAACAATTGGAAGTGGTTCATGGGGGAGGTAGCGGGTAAAAGTATTCTCCTTTGGGATCTATGACCTGGTCAAGCAAAAATCCCGCTATTTCCTCTTGAATTGCTTCTATGCGGTCCTCTGGTAGGAGCTTCTTCGGCACCTCTTTGAACTGTTAGAAGGAGATCAATATGCATGTGTATTAGTTGTGTGACTAGATATCGATAATGGTGTAAAAATTGTGAATAGTGTTCTGACAAACGTATCCACTCCTGTCTTTGAGATCTGCGCCTTTCGGACGCCATCATGCGAATGTTCTCACAAATGTAGTATGCACACGGATTATTCCCCGGCGCCTGCTTCAGGGCTTTTACGAGAATGGAATTTGATCATATAATAATTAATTAAGCATGATAATTAAAGAGATGGCAGCTAGCTAGTACTACTTAATTACTTACCATGGGTCTATACCATTTCAGATTTCGTTTCCATTGGCCTGGAGTGACACTGATGAACTTTGCCCAAGCCGTGCCCGCCGACAAAGAAAATGAATAAGTGGGTTATTAAATAGTTGTTATCAGGAAATGATGAACTAATTAAATAGGCCAAGATATAGTTAATAATGATTGAAATTACCTGTTGACTATCCCCTTCACGATAGTGTAGTCAGTTGGTTTCTTAAGTAGTGAGTCTAGTACTTCAACTGTTCCATCATCAACTTTAATGATTAACAAGATCTAGTGAAATCTGCATGCACACACATTTGCATGTCTTAATTAAGTGGGCATATGTAAGCAAAAACATGTAGCTAGCTAGTAGGCAAAAACAGAATTTGTAGTACAAGACAGTGTGACTCACTCGAAGTTGTAAGGAAGTAGTATATCTTCATTGTATTTGAGGCGCTTGAAGAACTCTAGCATGCTTTCCTCTACACTTTTTTCGTAATATGGATCTAATTTCCATGTGTATTCATTAATGGTATTTGGTTCAACGAACCCAATGCCATAGCGTCCACCTTTTTTCATTTCATAAATCTTCATCCTGCATAATACCACAGAAAATAATATAGTGAGGATAATTGCAGGTAATGATTGATCAAAACGATCACTACAGCTAGCTTGAGACTTAAATTACAGAAAGAAATCACTTACAGACAATAGCAACTGACGATAGATTTGTCGAGTGCGTCTTGATTGTATAACTGAAATAGTTCTGAATACTCAACGGACATAGCTTTCTCATGGTAGTAATGATCCTTCTTGACATTCACCATGAGGGACTCTCAATTGGAAATCTTGGTAATGTCCATGTACCATTGATGCAATTCATACATTCTCGTTGGGAGCTTCTTGACCTCGTCTGGCTTGACCAAAGGTTGGCCCCGGACATATTTTCATTTTATTTCCTCCTCTCTAGTCGGAGACATGGGCTCGATATCGAGGAGTTGTCCAACAGTGATCATGAGGCTTTTAGCCTGCTCAATATGCTCCTCGGTTATTACCACATCGCCCATCTCGAGAACGTAAATGGTTTACCCACAATAATATTGGGCGCGCCTACTCTCATGTGTTGTTGGCACAACAAGCGGGGGGATTGATTGTGCCGCCTATTCTCCCAGCTGGGCAACAGATTTACCGCTCCTTTTGCCAGCTGATTTGCTCGAGCTCGAGCTCGCCTCTTTCTATAGACGTGCTCGATTTAACTTCCTGAAGTGGCGCTCATAGTCTGTGTCAACGGGCTTGGGAGCTGGTGCTCTAGCCATACAAATGAAGTGGTCAATCTTTTCCTCAGGCACTTTCTCCCTTGGCGGCGGTGGCAGTTTCAGTGCAAAATGGGCTTCCACCTCGGCCTTCGATATGAATGCGTTTTCCTCCTTGGACTTGTCATAAGGCCTCTGCGGAAGAGGCGCGAGGTTGCTTGGACCATATTGGAATCGCTTGCCACCGCCTGTACCTCCAGTACTACCTCGACTTGTACCGCTACGCACCATAGCTGAGGCGGCTCTCTTCCGTGATTGCTGAGGCGGCGAAGACGGCTGACGTGGCTGAGTTGGAGGAAGAGGAGTGGCCTGAAGTTGTGCCGGACTTGGAGGAGGAGTGGCCTGACGCTTTGCCGGACTTGGAGGAGGAGGAGTGGCCTGAAGCTATGCCAGACTTGGAGGAGGAGTGGCCTGACGCATTGGTGAACTTGGAGGAGCGGGAGTCTGCTGACTCGGTGGCGGACTTCGATGAGTTGTCGGATGACGCAGTGTCGGTGGCCTTCGAAAGATGATGCAATCCTTTCTCCATAGGATGATACAATGGTTGGCCTCTCCCAGTGTGTGCTCCTTATCACCTCCAGGAATGTCAAGCTCTAGCCCCGAATATTGGTCCACCACCTCATCAACCAAGACACGAGCATAGCCCGCTGGAATTGG
>NC_041392.1:34514880-34553370 GCF_002162155.2 Triticum dicoccoides
GGGGGGGGTTGTAAAAGCAAGGGCGTCCGCCACCTTCATGGCTATGTTCTTCATTTTGAAGTGTAGCTCGCAGTTAGCGTTTTCCATGATGTCATCCACTGGGTAGCTATCCAGCAATACGTCGCCCGGGGCGGAACCCACGCTGCTTCTCGGCATGGATGGGATGGTGCTATCCAATGCTGGATCATCCGCTAGCTGCTGCAGCTGCTGAGACCCCTTTTGCTGGCTAAGTGAGTCGATCCCCTCCTGCTGCCGCTGGAATTTGACTGCCAAGTCCGCGTGCGCTGATTCTAGGCCTTGGAGGCGTTCATAGTCCAGCTTCCTCTGCTCCTCCTCCATCTTCCTCTTCTTATCCTCCGCAATCTTCTTTCTCGCGCGGGTTCTGTAGTCGGCATTCCAGTCCGAAAACCCCTCATACCACGGAATAGCGCCCTTGCCTCGTGTTCTTCCCGGGTGTTCAGGATTTCCCAGGGCACGCGTAAGCTCGTCGTTCTCTCTGTTGGGCTGGAACACCCCCGATCGAGCCTCTTCTATTGCAACAAGTAGCTTATCTTTGGCTCTGTCCAGACATGCCTTCTTCGAAACTTTGCCTGTCTTCGGGTCCAACTCCCCCCATGCGCATAGAACCAAGTCCTACACCTGGGGGGCCAGCTCAATGTTTCTGGAGTGACACCTGCATCCTCCATCTCTTTCTAAGACTTATCCCACTTAGGCATTCCCACCGCATAGCCACCTGGCCCCAGCTTATGGAACTTATCCTTTTTTGCGGCATTGGCCTTGTTTATTCTCGACCGTTCCTTAGATAATTCCGAATCTTTGAATTTCACGAAATCGTCCCAATGAGCACTTTGCTTCTCTAGTCTTCCCTGGAATACTGGAGTCTTCCTTCCTTCCTTGACGTACTTGTCCCATTCACGATTCTTGTGGTTGTTGAATGCAACCGCCATCTTCCTAAGAGCAGCGTCCTTGACTTTCTCCACATCTGCATCTGTGAAATGATCTGGTAGGGTGAAATGTTCCATGAGCATTTCCCAAAGCAGAAGTTTTTGTCTATCATCGACAAAAGTAACTCCTGGACGTGGCTTTGCTGGCTCTCTCCATTCTTGAAGGGAGATCGGGAGTTGGTCCTTCACAAGAACTCCGCACCGATGAATGAACTTGTCCGCAATCTTCTTAGGTGCTAATGGTTCGCCATTAGGTTTGATAGCCTCGATATTGTACTTTACGCCCTCCATCAACTTTTTGTTCGGGCCTCGTTTCCTGTTGCCTGAAGATTTCCTCGATCCGGATGGCTGAAAGAAGAAAGATCGATTTGTTAATATATCTTCAAGTCATTTAAAACATGTGATGATCACCAGATGCCTGCTTATATAAATATATATACCTCGCCGGTCTTTGTTGTTTCAAGATCAACATTTTCTTTGTCATGTTCATAGTTCATGACTTCATCAATTCGGTCGTCGTGATCGAATACCATATCACCCTCCCCGGTGTTGTTTAGCTATTCGGAGCCGTCATAATCTTCTTCATTCTGATCATCATCTGGCCCGGCGATGTACCACCTCCGGCGGGGTCGGCTCCCTCCGCACCGAAAGTGGCCCACATGAACGCCACCAAAGGAGATGAGGGTCGACGACGGGACCCGGGGCCGGGTTCCTCACCAAGCGTCGTGCCCCTGAAGGTAGCACCTCCCAGTGCCAGCCCGGCGGAGCCCAGTCCCGGACATGGGTCCTCTGAAGCAGGACGTCGTCGCGAACGGGTCGACGGCGAGGATGCGGGCCGGGCATCATCGACAACAAATACTATATGCCACAAAAGTAAAGTAACATGTTTTAAATGATGGATTGTGATTTCATATATGCAAATTCTAAATTTTATAACTAAAACTAACATTTCTAATATTTCTATAACTAAAACTAACATTTCTAATATTTCTATAACTAAAAAACATTTCTATATAACTAACATTTCTATATAACTAACATTTCTAATATAACTAAGATTTCTATATAACTAACATTTCTAATATTTCTATATAACTAACATTTCTATATAACTAACATTTCTAATATTTCTATAACTAAAAAACATTTCTATATAACTAACATTTCTAATAATTCTATAACTAAAAAATAGAAAGATTGCTAACATTTCTATAACAATGTGTGTGTGTGTGTGTGTGTGTGTGTGGTACATGGCGGCCGGGGCAGGAGCTCACCGGCGAGGCGCGACGACGGGGGGCGGCGACGGGGACGGGGACGGAGACGGAGAGAGTGACGGGGACGGGGCGGCGACGACGGGGACGGGGACGGGCCGGGCGGGGACGACGGGAGGACGGGGCGGGGCGCGACGCGGCGACAGGGACAGGGACAGGGACGGCGACGGCGACAGACGGCGACGGACGGCGACGGGGGCGGCGACGAGGGGCGGCGGCGACGGGGCAGAGGAGAAAGAAGCAGAGGGAGAGATGAGAAACTGACAAATTTTTTGAAGTGTTTTCTTATATAGAACAACCTTTAGTACCGGTTGGAGCCACCAACCGGTACTAAAGTCTGTTTTGGCCAGGCCAAGCGGCGGGAACGGCACCCCTTTAGTACCGGGTGGTGGCTCCAATCGATACTAAAGACCCCCCCCCTTTAGTACCGGTTTGAGCCACCACCCGGTACTAAAGGGGGTGCACTGGCGCAGGTGTGGTGCATCATGTTTAGTCCCACCTCGCTAGCCGAGGGGCGTCCGCACTGGTTTATAAGCCCCAGTGCGGTAGCTCCCTCAAGCTCCTCTCCAAAGCAGGCCTACTGGGCCTAAATGTTCTGTGCTGCCCTATGGGCCTACTGGGCCTTTGCGGGCCTGCATCCTGGCGCAACAACAGGTTGGGTTTCTAGTCGTATGCAGGCCGCTGTGGCGCAGTAGGTGGACTTTTTTTTCTTATTTTTTTGCTTTATTTATTTTTGTTTTATTTATTTTTGAGTTGTTTTTTTGCTGTATTTAGAGTTTCTTCGTGAATATTTTTGCTTTAGGAACAAAAAATTACAAACTTTCTGTTAGTACCGGTAGTTTACAAATTTGAATAGTTTAAATTTTGAATTATTTGAAATTTGTGTGAATCACTAGTTTGTGAATAACTTAACTTTGAAAATAGATTTTTTAGTGATTCTTTTTTTATGTTTAATATTAGTGTGTTTTATCATTATATTCAATTTGGTAATGCTTAGGTTATTTAAAAAATGAAATGCCTTTGTAATGGATGAGTTTTCGTCCGAAACCCTGATACGTCCATTTTGTACACGAAGTGCATCCAGTTTTTGCGGTAACCCTCCCTACTTTTTTGCACATGCTATGTGGGTTAAATTATGATACCATGCCAACTTTCAACCTTTTCTGAGTTCATTTGAAATGCTTTTCAATTTCAGGGTCATTTAGCTGAAAAAATCAGTAAATGCATGAAAAATTTGCTTATACATAAAATTTCTTCGCGTTTCAAATGCCAAAACACATAACTAGCTACCCTACCTATTACAGAGATTCCCTCCTGGGTGTGAAACACAGAATAAAGTGATGATAGTGAAGCCGATCACATCCCAGATCTTTGGGTGTGAAACTTTTTCTTCGCGTGTGTCCCTTTGCGCCGTAGCCATGGAAAATCTTCATCATTTAACTGGATGCTCGGGTCAATATTCACTGTGAATGGAGCAATTTCATCAAACTTTTCATAATCTCCTGACATGTCTGTCTTATCATCCACTCACACGATGTTTCTCTTCCCAGAAAGAACTATGTGCCGCTTTGGCTCATCGTACGATGCATTCGCTTCCTTATCTTTTCTTTTTCTCGGCTTGGTAGACATGTCCTTCACATAGAAAACCTGTGCCACATCATTGGCTAGGACGAATGGTTCGTCTGCATACGCAAGATTGTTGAGATCCACTGTTGTCATTCCGTACTGCGGGTCTTCCGTTACCCCGCCTCGTGTCATATTGACCCATTGGCACCGAAACAAAGGGACCTTCAAACCACGTCGATAGTCAAGTTCCCATATGTCCTGTATATAACCATAATATGTTTCCTTTACCGTCTTGGTTTCTGCATCAAAGCGGACACCACTGTTTTGGTTGGTGCTCTTCTTATCTTGGGCGATCGTGTAAAATGTATTACCATTTATCTCGTACCCTTTGAAAGTCATTATATTCGAAGATGGTAACTGGGACAGCAAGTACATGTCATCTTCAATAGAGGCGTCATGCATGGTACGTGTCTGCAACCAGCTAGCGAAACTCCTGGTTTGTTCACGTGTAATCCAGTGATCAGACCGCTCCGGGTGTTTGGAGCATAGAAAATTCTTGTGTTCATCCATATACGGAGCCACCAAGGTGGAATTCTGTAGAACTGTGTAGTGTGCTTCAGTGAGAGAATGTCCATCCATACATATTATTTGTTCCCCTCCTAGTGTGCCTTTTCCATCCAGTCCGCCCTTATGCCGCGATTCAGGAACACCAATCGGCTTAAGGTTAGGAATAAAGTCAATACAAAACTCAATGACCTCCTCATTTTCATGGCCCTTGGAGATGCTTCCTTCTGGCCTAGCACGGTTATGAACATATTTCTTTAAGACTCCCATGAACCTCTCAAAGGGGAACATATTGTGTAGAAATACAGGACCCAAAACGTTAATCTCTTCTCATAGGTGAACTAGGACGTGCGTCATGATGTTGAAGAAGGATGGTGGGAACACCAACTCGAAACTGACAAGACATTGCACCAAATCATTCTCTAACCTTGGTATGATTTCTGGATCGATTAACTTCTGAGAGATTGCATTGAGGAATGCACATAGCTTCACAATGGCTAATCGAACGCTTTCCGGTAGAAGCCCCCTCAATGCAACCGGAACCAGTTGCGTCATAATCACGTGGCAGTCATGAGACTTTAGGTTCTGGAACTTTTTCTCTGCCATGTTTATTATTCCCTTTATATTCGACAAGAAGCCAGACGGTACCTTAATACTGAGCAGGCATTCAAAGAAGATTTCCTTCTCTTCTTTGGTAAGAGCGTAGCTTGCATGACCTTGATGTATGCCGTCTTTTCCGTGCATACGTTGTTGGTCCTCCCGTGCCTTAGGTGTATCTTTTGTCTTCCCATACATGCCCAAGAAGCCAAGCAGGGTCACACAAAGATTCTTCGTCATGTGCATCACGTCGATTGCGGAGCGGACCTCTAGGTCTTTCCAATAGGGCAGGTCCCAAAATATAGATTTTTTCTTCCACATGGGTGCGCGTCCGTCAGCGTCATTCGGAACAGGTTGTCCACCAGGAACCTTTCCAAAGACCACCTTCAAATCCTTGACCATATCATGTACATCAGCACCAGTACGGTGGCGAGGCTTCGTCCAGTGATCCGTCTCACCTTTGAAATGCTTGCCTTTCTTTCTTACGATGTCCCAGGTACACATTCTTCTTACAATTAGCCAAATATATACTGTCAGTATCATCCAAACAGTGCGTGCATGCGCGGTATCCCTTGTTTGTCTGTCCTGAAAGGTTATTGAGAGCAGGCCAATCATTGATGGTCCTGAACAGCAACGCCTTTAGGTCAAATTCTTCCCCCATGTGCTCGTCCCACGCACGTACACCTGTTCCATTCCACAGTTGTAAGAGTTCTTCAACTAATGGCCTTAGGTACACATCAATGTTGTTGCCGGGTTGCTTAGGGCCTTGGATGAGCACTGGCATCATAATGAACTTCCGCTTCATGCACAACCAAGGAGGAAGGTTATACAAACATAGAGTCACAGGCCAGGTGCTATGGTTGCTGCTCTGCTCCCCAAAAGGATTAATGCCATCTGCGCTTAGACCAAACCATACGTTCCTTGCGTCATCTGCAAACTCCTTCTCGTAATTTCTTTCGATTTTTCTCCACTGCGACCCGTCAGCGGGTACTCTCAACTTTCCGTCTTTCTTACGGTCTTCTCTGTGCCATCGCATCGCCTTAGCATGCTCTTTGTTCTGGAACAAATGTTTCAACCGTGGTATTATAGGAGCATACCACATCACCTTGGCAGGAATCTTCTTCCTGGGGCGCTCGCCCTCGACATCACCAGGGTCATCGCGGCTGATCTTATAGCGCAATGCACCGCATACCGGGCAAGCGTTCAAATCCTCGTACTCACCGTGGTAGAGGATGCAATCATTAGGGCATGCATGTATCTTCTGCACCTCTAACCCTAGAGGGCAGACAACCTTCTTTGCTTCGTACGTACTCTCAGGCAATTCGTTGTCCTTTGGAAGCATATTCTTTATTATTACCAGCAACTTTCCAAATCCCTTGTCAGATACACCATTCTCTGCCTTCCATTGTAGCAATTCCAGTGTGGTGCCCTGCTTTTTCTTGTCACCCACGCAATTCGGGTACAACAATTTTTTGTGATCCTCTAACATGTGCTACAACTTCTTCTTCTCCAAATCACTTGCGCAGTTTCTCTTTGCATCGGTAATGGCCCGACCTAGATCATCAACGGGCTCATCCGATGCCTCTTCTTCAGCTTCTTCCCGCATTGCCGGCTCAGCTTCTTCCCGCATTACCGGCTCAGCTTCTTCCCTCATTGTTGTATCATCGTATTCAGGGAACCCATGGCCAGGATAGCTGTCGTCGTCCTCTTCTTCTTCATTGTCTTCCATCATAACCCCTATTTCTCCATGCTTGGCCCAAACATTATTGTTGAGGCATATCTCTCTCGATGTAGTTTTGGTGATTGATGACAACATGTTTACGGACTAATCGTGTGCTTTGAGTAGTTGACAGATTCATCCTTGGCACGAGACGTGTTTTTCCCTTCGGAGTGTCAGTAAAGACGGCGTAGCTCTATCATTTCTCTTTCGGTGGACTAGTTGCATAGAGGGCACAGTACTATCAAGAGGGGGTCCGCTGATGTATTGCTTGGGTGGAATCAACACGTACACATCAGCTTCTCACCCTTAGAGCTCTTCCACTTCGTTGGAGAGATCTCTTCTCCTTTTTGTGTCCTGTCTGGGTTCCAGCGGTAGTATCGCGCAACCCAGCGGTAGTACCGTTGAGGAGTCACAAGCGGCAGTACCGCTCCATAGCGGTAGTACCGCCAGTGACTCCACAGCAGTACCACCGCTGGCTTGCCTGGCACCACCGCCTCATCCGCAGCCTCGACGGAGAGATCTTCTCTCTCTCCTATCTGTGTCCCAGTGGTAGTACCGCACTACACAGTGGTAGTACCACCGAAGGGTCACAAGCGGCAGTACCACCGGTGATCCCTCTGTTGTACTACCGCTGGGCTGTCTGGCTCCTACCGCCTCGACTCGAGGGCTCTTTTTCTCGTGTCGGGTTTTGCGGCACTAGTTGCGGCAGTAGAGGTGGTAGTACCGTATCGAATCGGTAGTACCGCCCTTACCGCCGTGGTAGTACCGTGCTAGGTCCAGATCCCTGCTGCTCTCCTCTGCACGGTAGTACCGCTAGCTGTAGCGGCAATACCGCTGGCTCAGCGGTAGTACCGCCCCTCCTAGGGGTACTACCGCCCTATGCGGGGCTGGTTGGTGGGGCAACGGTTGGATTGTTGCCCCCACTATAAAAGGGGGTCTCCTTCTTCCCCGTTGACTCACCTCTTCCCCTTCAAGCTCCACTAATTCTCCAAGCTCCATTTTCGCCCGATCTATCTCTCTAGCCAATCAAACTTGTTGATTTGCTCGGGAGTGGTTGAGAAGGCCCCGATCTACACTTCCACCAAGGGATTTTCGATTCCCCCACTCATCCCTAGCGGATCTTGTTACTCTTGGGTGTTTGTGTTGGAAATATGCCCTAGAGGCAATAATAAAATGATTATTATATTTCCTTGTTCATGATAATTGTCTATTATTCATGCTATAATTGTATTATCCGGAAATCATAATATATGTGTGAATACATAGACCACAATGTGTCCCTAGTGAGCCTCTAGTTGACTAGCTCGTTGATCAACAGATAGTCATGGTTTCCTGGCTATGGACATGGGATGTCATTGATAACGGGATCACATCATTAGAAGAATGATGTGATGGACAAGACCCAATCCTAAGCTTAGCTCAAAGATCGTGTAGTTCGTTTGCTGTAGCTTTTCTGAATGTCAAGTATCATTTCCTTAGACCATGAGATTGTGCAACTCCCGGATACCGTAGGAGTGCTTTGGGTGTGCCAAACATCACAACGCAACTGGGTGACTATAAAGGTACATTACAGGTGTCTCCGAAAGTGTCTGTTGGGTTGGCACGAATCGAGACTGGGATTTGTCACTCCGTATGACGGAGAGGTATCTCTAGGCCCACTCGGTAATGCATCATCATAATGAGCTCAATGTGATCAAGTGGTTGATCATGGGATCATGCATTACGGTACGAGTAAAGTGACTTGCCGGTAACGAGACTGAACAAGGTATTGGGATACCGACGATCGAGTCTCGGGCAAGTAACGTACCGATTGACAAAGGGAATTGAATACAGGATTGATTAAGTCCTCGACATTGTGGTTCATCCGATGAGATCATCGAGGAGCATGTGGGAGCCAACATGGGTATCCAGATCCCGCTGTTGGTTATTGGCCGGAGAGCCGTCTCGGTCATGTCTGCTTGTCTCCCGAACCCATAGGGTCTACACACTTAAGGTTAGGTGATGCTAGGGTTGCAGAGATATGAGTATGCAGTAGTCCGAAAGTTGTTCGGAGTCCCAGATGAGATCCTAGACGTCACGAGGAGTTCCGGAATGGTCCGGAGGTGAAGAATTATATATAGGAAGTGTAGTTTCGGCCATCGGGAAGGATTCGGGGTCACCGGTATTGTACCGGGACCACCGGATGGGTCCCGGGGGTCCACCGGGTGGGGCCACCCATCCCGGAGGGCCCCATGGGCTGAAGTGGGGAGGGGAACCAGCCCATAGTGGGCTGGTGCGCCCCCCCTAGGGCCCCCCTGCGCCTAGGGTTGGAAACCCTAGGGTGGGGGTGCCTCCACTTGCCTTGGGGGGCAAGCCTCCCCCTTGGCCGCCGTCCCACCAAGGAGATCCCATCTCCTAGGGCCGGTGCCCCCCAGGGGGCCTATATAAAGGGGGGAGGGAGGGCAGCAACACCTCAAGTCTTGGCGCCTCCCTCTCCCCTGCTACACCTCTCCTTCTCGCAGAAGCTCGGTGAAGCCCTGCTGCGATCATTGTTGCATCCACCACCACGCCGTCGTGCTGCTGGATCTTCATCAACCTCTCCTTCCCCCTTGCTGGATCAAGAAGGAGGAGACGTCATCCGCTCCGTACGTGTGTTGAACGCGGAGGTGCCGTCCGTTCGGCACTTGGTCATCGGTGATTTGGATCACGGCGAGTACGACTCCATCATCCCCGTTCTCTTGAACGCTTCCGCTTGCGATCTACAAGGGTATGTAGATGCACTCTCCTCGCGTTGCTAGTTGACTCCATAGATTGATCTTGGTGAAACGTAGGAATTTTTTTTGTTTTCTGCAACGTTCCCCAACAGTTTGAGCACCCTAGACAGTTGAGGTCACTACAGAGCCATAGTCCATTGTGGTGAAGCTTCGTGGTATTGTTGGGAGCCTCCGATTAAGTTGTGGAGATTGCCCCAACCTTGTTTGTAAAGGTCCGGTTGCAGCCTTCAAGGGCACCAATAGTGGAATCACGGCATCTCGCATTGCGTGAGGGCGTGAGGAGAATACGGTGGCCCTAGTGGCTTCTTGGGGAGCATTGTGCCTCCACACTGCTCTAACGGAGACGTACTTCCCCTCAAAAGGAAGGAACTTCGGTAACACATCCTCATATTCACCGGATCCACTCTTGGTTATCTCTTACCTTTACTTGTGCAAGCTCTTTAGTGTTACTTCTCTTGCTTGCTTGGTTGCTTGTTGTTATTGCATCATATAGGTTGCTCACCTAGTTGCACATCTAGAGAACCTACTTTGATGAAAAGTTTAATTTGGTAAAGAAAAGTAAAAATTGTTAGTTGTCTATTCACCCCCCCCTCTAGTCAACCATATCGATCCTTTCAATTGGTATCAGAGCCTCGTCTCTTTATTAAGGACTTTACCGTCCAAAGAGTATGGTTGATACCGTAGATAGTGTGGAGGAACACTTCGGTGTGAATCCGACCTCGTCTACGGGCGATGGGGGAACCTCGGTCTCTCGTGATGAGTTCAATGTGGCCTTGGAGACATTCAAAACCTCCATGACGACCGAGGCTGAAAGCATGTTTACTAAATTTCTTGAGGGGCTTAAACTATCCACCGCACCGTTGAAAGTGGGTGATCCCACCGACAAGGTTACGGATGCTATCTCCGACAAGGGGGAAGCTAGTAGTGAAAAGGCTCCTTCTTCTAGTAGTAAAAATGACACCGGCATCTTTGCTCATGTGGAACCACCACTTGTTTATGGTGGACCGGTTCCTTCCACTCATTTGAATCATGCCAGTCCTCCCCCTAAGATTGTGAAAAATGAGGACTTTGATTCTTGGGTTTACCGCTTTAAACTTCATTTAAATCATGTGAACACTAACATTTGGAGAATCATTGAAGAAGGTTTCTATCCGCATGATCCAAGCAACTTCACTCCTCGAGAAGCCGCGGATAATCAATTCAATGAGAATGCTCTCTTCATCATTCAAGATGCAATCCCACCCGAAGACCTACCTCATCTTTGGCCCTTCGCCTTGGCCAAAGACGCATGGCATTGTGTTCTCTCTCTCTACCGGGGAAGCGCAAGCATTCAACGCTCCAACTATGAAGTGGTGCAAGATGAGGCCGATGAGTTTGCAATGAAAGAGGATGAAGAACCTCGTGAGCTTTATCGGAGAGTAACCAAACTCTCGGTCTCACTCCGAGATCATGGGAGCAAGGACACGGATGACAATTGGATCAAGCGCAAATTCCTCAAGGCAATGATGCCTTACCACAAGGCCATGTCCTCCGTCATTCGTCAAAGGCCGGACTTCCACACTTTGACCTCAAGCGAAGTGTTGGATGAGTTTGTGGCCATGAACATTTTGGACAAGACCGCCGACAATGCGGTGCTTCGCTCTCAAAGGGCAAAGAAGCCCAGCCTTGCATTGAAGGACAAGCTCTGCGTTGAAGAGGAAGAAGAGGAAGAAGAGGAGAGCAACCCTGAGGATACAAAGTATGCATATCATGAACACATGGCACTCGCCTCAAGGCAATTTTGGAGCAAGAAAAACACGAGCCCAAACTTCAACAAGAACAACCCGAGTGGCACGAAGAGCAAGCAACGTGTAAGGACTTGCTACAATTGTGGCAACGTGAGTCATTTTGTTGCGGAGTGCCCGTATGAGAAGAGGGAAGACAATGGTGGCAAGCTCATCCGAAAGGACAAGGCCAAGTCATTCCCCAACAAGAGCAACTTCATCAAGAAGACTCCACCCAAGGGATTGGTGGTACAAGAAGAGTACAATGAGGATGATGACGATGATGAAGGTGATGAGTCGATTGCCATGGCCTCCGTTGCCATTGCGACGACTCCACTGGTGTCTCTCTTCGACTCACCCAATGAGAGCATCACCGCCAAATGCCTCATGGCTAAAGCCACCAACAAGGTAACCCCCCAGCATCAAAACTACCATTGTTAATCATCCTTCTCCGACGGATAGCATTAATGAACTTGAGGGAGCTAATGTGGAGGCAAATGAGTTTGAGGCCTTTATGGGAAAACTTAAGGGAAAATCCAAGAAGCACTTTGTTGCTCTCTTGGAACAACTTGGTGAAGCCAATGACATGATCGAGGCTCATGAAGATACCATCACTAAGATGGAAGGGCATAGTCGTGACTATGCTGATGAGATTTTGGATCTTTCCAATGCTCTTGAGGAAGAGCGTGGTCTTCGTTTGGCTCTTGAGGAGTCACACAACGTTGATCATGCTAAGTTAAAGAAAGACTATGATCATGTTCTCATTGTTTCTCATGAGCTAAACTCCGAGAAGGCTGAACTTGAGGTTGATCTTGCTAGACTCAAAGAGGAGTTTGATCTACTTGACAAGGCTCACAAGGTATTGAAGGGAGCTCATGCTAGCCTCAAAGAGTCTCATGATCAACTTCAAGTAAAGCTAACCAAGGAAAAAGCCACTTTTCCTCGTATGGTGTTAATTGATAATGCAAATGCTACTAACCCGTGTTGTGAGCATGTGCATCTTGTTGAGGAGAACGCTAAGCTAAAGGGGCAACTTGAGAGAGGTCTTGAGACTTGCATACAAGGCAAGAAGAACCTCAACAACATCTTGATCAACCAAAAGGGAGTTGTGGCCAAGGAAGGGGTTGGGTACGTGCCCGACTCCAAGAACAAGAAGAATGACAAGACCAAATGACCTCCTCCTCTCATGAAAACCTTTGTGAAGGAGGGAGAGAGTGCCTCCGAGGAGAAGAAGAAGAACAATGAGAAGGGTGGCATTGTCAAAAAGGGCAATGCCACTCCTCGCATCAAAGCTGGCGATTTTAATCCTTCTTATGTGTTATGCCGTGCTAGTGATGGGCATGTCTACGCCAAATTCGTTGGTTATCCTCATGAATACATTGAATGGTCTATTTGGGTTCCAAAGACCCTTGTTACTAACATCAAAGGAGCCATTACAAAATGGGTACCTAAAACCAAGCATTAATCTCTTGTAGGTATTTGCTTCCGGTGGGGGATCATGGTTGCTCGATAGCGGAGCTACAAATCATATGACCGGAAGCAAGGACTTGGTGGTGGACGTGCACAAGATTCCATCCATGCCCAGAAATGTCGAGTGGGGTGACTCCTCATCCTCTAAGGTATTGGGACTTGGCAAGGTGGTCATCTCTCATGATCTCACGATCGAGAAGGTCATGCTTGTTGAGTCCCTTGCATACAATTTACTTTCCGTTCATCAACTTGCAATCATGGTCTTTGCCACTTTCTTTGATATCAATACCATGGCCCCTCTTGTGGAGCAAGACTCTTAAAGTAGCCTTTGTTGGGCATGTCGAGAACGGTCTATATATGATTAACTTTTCGGAGCGACCCACTAAGACCGCGACATGCCTAATGGCTAAAGTTGATGTGGGATGGCTTTGGCATCGCCATCTAGCCCATGTCAATATGAGATCTTTGCAAAGTCTTCTCAAGGGGGACCATGTCCATGGACTAACAAATGTTAGTTTTGGTAAAGATCGTGCTTGTAGTGCTTGTATCGAAGGAAAGCTACATGAGAAGGCTCACCCTCCCACGACTATCATTTACTCAAAGAGGCCTTTGGAGCTCCTTCACATGGATCTCTTTGGGCCTCCATCCTTCGATAGTCTTGGGGGTAGGAAGTATTGCTTGGTGATTGTGGATGACTACTCAAGATACACGTGGGTGTATTTCTTCAACAGGAAGAGCGAGACCCAACAAACCGTCATTGACTTTGCAAATGAAGCACAACGTCAACACAATGCAAAGATCTTGACAATAAGAAGTGACAACAGCACCGAGTTCAAGAACTACACCTTGGATGTGTTTCTTAGTGATGAGGGGATCAAGCATAAATATTCAGCACCTTACACCCCTCAACAAAACGGTGTTGCGAAGAGGAAGAACCAGACGTTGATGGATGCGGCAAGGACCATGATGGCGGAGTTCAAGTCTCCGTACAAGTTTTGGACCGAAGCCATCAACACTGCGTGTCATGCATCCAATCGGCTCTACCTCCGCAAGGGCTTGAACAAGACTCCATATGAGATACTCACCGGTAACAAGCCCAACCTCAAGTACTTTTGGGTGTTCGGGTGTAAGTGTTTCATTCTCAAGAAAGGTGTTCGGTTGTCTAAATTTGAGGCTAGAGCTTATGAGGGCATATTTGTTGGTTATGCTACAAACTCTCATGCTTACCGTGTCCTCAATAAATCCACAAGACTTATTGAGGAGACATGTAACGTGGAGTTTGATGAGAATAACGGCTCCCAAGTGGAGCAAAGTGGCACTTGTCATGTAGGTGATGAAATTCCTCCTCAAGTCATAAGAAGAATGGGTGTTGGCTTTATCCTACCCACTGAGGAACCCCTTATGGCCGAAGGAGAAGGACAATGCTCCACTCAAGTGGAGCCATCACCAACCCAAGGCCCACACGCTTCCGAAGAACAACATGAAGGCCCTCATCCTCAAGAACATGACCAAGGGCAAGATCATGCTCAAGACGGTGTTGACACATCAAGTGATGCCCAAGGTCAAGTTCTCTCCTCCGAGCAAGTTCAAGAACAAGAACAAGCTCAAGATGACGCTCAAGATGATCAAGTGACCACTTCTCGTCTAACCCCCGAGAGGATTTGGAGCGTCGTGCCGCCAAGGTTGCTTCCAAGCTCTCCACCAAGGATCATCTCATGACGAATGTTCTTGGAAGCTTAAGAAAGGGGGTAAGCACTCGTAGACAATTAGCAAACTATTATGAGCATCATGCGTTTGTCTCTTGTGTCGAACCCCACAAGGTCTATGAGGCGCTAGAAGATCCGGATTGGCTCAATGCCATGCATGAAGAACTCAACAACTTCAAGCGCAACAAAGTGTGGAGATTGGTGCCAAGATCGATGGGTAACCACAAGGTCATTGGAACCAAGTGGATATTTAAGAACAAGCAAGATACCCATGGGATTATCATTCGCAACAAGGCTCATTTGGTAGCACAAGGCTACTCGCAAGTCGAGGGTATCGACTATGGTGAAACCTTTGCTCCCGTTGCTCGTCTTGAATCCATTCGCATGTTGATTTCATATGCTTCTCATCATAACTTTAAGTTACAACAAATGGATGTGAAGAGTGCTTTTTTTAATGGTCCTATTAATGAATTGGTTTACGTCAAGCAACCCCCACCGGGTTCGAGGATCCCTACTTTCCCGATCATGTGTATCAACTCGATAAGGCACTCTATGACCTTAAACAAGCCCCACGTGCATGGTATGACCACCTTACCGAGTTGTTACAAGACTGTGGTTTTGAAGTTGGGCTAATCGACCCCACTCTTTTTACTAAGAAGGTCAAAGGGGAGTTGTTTGTGTGCCAATTATATGTTGATGATATTATTTTTGGTTCACCTAACAAAGCTTTCAATGAGGAATTTGCCGCTCTCATGACCTCAAAGTTCGAGATGTCTTCCATGGGAGAGTTGAAGTTCTTTTTAGGGTTCGAAGTGAAGCAAAGAAGAGAAGGAACCTTCATCAACCAAGCCAAATACACTCAAGACATGCTCAAGAGATTCAAGCTAAGTGACGTCAAGCCGGCTTCCACTCCAATGCCCACCAAGTGCCAACTTGACATAGATCCCAATGGTAAAGTGGTGGATCAAAAGGTATATAGCTCCATGATTGGATCCTTGCTTTACCTTTGTGCATCTAGACCGGATATCATGTTGAGTGTGGGAATTTGTGCACGGTTTCAAGCCGCACCTAAGGAAAGTCACTTTGTGGCGGTCAAACGAATCTTTCGATATTTGGCTCATACCCCAAACTTTGGCTTATGGTACCCAAGAGGATCAAACTTCAAGCTTGTAGGGTACTCGGATTCTGCTTGGGCAGGAGACAAAGTGGATAGGAAGTCCACTTTCGAAGGGTGCCAATTCCTTGGTTGCTCTTTGGTAAGTTGGTCTTCCAAAAAGCAAAGTTGTGTGTCTCTCTTGTCCACCGAAGCGGAGTACGTAGCGGCCGGTAGTTGTTGTGCATAAGTCCTATGGATGAGGCAAACTTTAAAGGATTACGGTGTCACTTGTGACAAAGTGCCTCTTTGTTGTGACAATGAAAGTGCCATCAAGATCTCTCTCAACCCGGTGCAACACTTCAAGACGAAGCATATTGAGATTCGGTATCACTTCATCAGGGATCACATTAGGCGAGGAGAGATCGAGCTCAACTATGTCAACACTCATGATAACCTTGCAGATATTTTCACGAAGCCCTTGGATGAAGCAAGATTTCGCGAGTTAAGGCATGAGCTAAATATCATTGATTCGAGCAATGTGGCTTGAACCCTTGCACACCCTACCACGCTCAATTTGTTGTCTAGTTTAGGTGTAGGCATGGACATAGGGGGAGTGTTATTCTCTCAATGAACTCTCCCTCCCCCCATTATGCATAAATTGATCAAGTCTTTCACTTTAGCCATTATTGATGGTACTTGTGTTTCAAAGACGAGTTTTGGTCATGGGCCCAAGGTTAAAATCTTCGCGGCGCCATACCTCTTGACTCAAACATAGGTGGCCTCGGCCACCGCCCTCTCTTGAAGAGGTGTGTCTTGGTCGTTTGCTGGTGTGCTATCTTTTCTTGCTGTTTTGTTTTTCCTTCGAGCTAAGCCATGTTGTTTGGTTACCGTGGCGTGCTGGGCGGTACTACCGCTGGTGGTGCACGGTACTATTGCTTATAAGCGGTACTACCGCCCCTCAACGCGGTACTACCGTTGAGGGACGGGACCAGGGGGTTATGTCGGGGCAGGGGAGGTTTCTTCTCCCCCATACCCATTCGCTTCGTCCCCTCTTTCCTCTTCCTCTCTCCAGCCTCAACTCGCCGCGGGAGGGCTCCGGCGGATCTCCGTCTCTGGGGCGTCCCTCTCCATTTCCTTCGGTGGAGTCGATCCCCACCTCGTTCTCTTGCCATGGATGCCGGTATTGCCCCCGTTCCTTCTCTCCTTTTGTCTCGTTTTCAGATCTTGTTTCTTAGGGGCAATGGTGGTTGCATCTCTAGATTTTTGGCTAAATCTAGGCTTGAGTAGGTTGGAGAAGGCAACTAGACTTTCTAGATTAGAGTTTGATAGGAATATTTTTGAATTTGCCAGGCCGGTAGTGCCGGATCTGACCACAGTAGTAGGAAACCGCTGTTTCCCCGCCTCGGGCGGTACTACCGCTTGACCTCGAGCGGTACTACCGCTCTCTTTGGAGCGGTACTGCCGCGGACATGTCACGGTACTACCGCTGCCTACCAAGTTCCATCATGTTCCTGCCTTACCTTGATCCTTTTGTTGTGTTTGTTGGGTTATGCTCGTTCTTTCTGGTTGTTTTGCATGTTCTTGTGTTTGGTTCCAGGTGATGAATATCCTGAGCATCAAGCTCGTCGTGTCAACCCCGGGCGTGCAACGTCAAAGCGCTCCCGCACCTCTGAGCCAGCCGGTGGTTCCTATAGCACCCAACCGCCACCTGCAGGTGCATCCGCAAGTGCTCCTCCACCACCTCAGCAGTCGAAGCGATCCGCCAACAAGCCAAAAGGAAAGACTGTGACTGAGATGACTGCCAAGGAGTTTTGGGAAAGGCGTCGCCGCAATCCCTATGAGGTGGACCAAGATCCCACTTTGGTCAACCGCCCGTTCTGGAACCACTTTCAGTTTGCCATCTATTTTGATGTGATCAAGGCCAAGAAGAATCTATATGTTGATGTTCGCTCCATCGACACTGATGCCATGGAGAAGGACCCTGAGTATTTTGGCGAAGCCCTTCAGATGTGCACTCAGCTGAACATTCTCAGGATCATGCAGTTCAACAAGGATTTCGATGCAGATTTGGTGGCTCAATTCTTTGCTACCGTTCATCTTGGAACGGATTCCGACAGGACTCTGACTTGGATGACCAATGGCAAGTTGCTTTCCGTCAAGTGGAAGGCCTTCATGGAGTTACTTGATGTGGAAGATCGCGGGCTTGAGACTTCAGTAGGTTTCTGCCCTCACCGCAATGCTACGTCCACTCACAAGCAAGCCCTTTGGCCCTACTGCACTATGAAGGTTCACCCAGTGACTAAGAAGGAAACCTATGAGCTGTCTACGTATCTGGACATTCTTCATCGTATCTTCCGTGGGACTCTCTTCCCTCGCATCGGGAATCTGGATATGGTCCACTCATATCTCGTGGACATGCTTCTTTTCTGTCAGCATGAGAAGGAAGCAAACACTAGAGAGAGCCTGGATATTTCTCATGTTATGTGGTCTGAACTTCTCTCTGTCATTTCTGAGCACAAGTGTCTGATATATGGTCCATTCATCATGAGGCTCATTGAGAGGGCCTGGGCACAGATCTATCCCAGAGTGATGCTGGAAACTGGACACTTGGTTTCCCATGAGATCAAGCGTCTGAGGAAGAAGGACAATTGGGGCACCCCAGCGCCTAAACCCATGGGTCCGTCTGCTACTGCTGGTGCTGCGCCATGGAGACCGAGGGTGTGGCTACCACTAATGATCACGAGGAGGACATTGGGCCCTCTAGTGCAGAACCTTCATGGGCGAAGAAACTTAAACGCAAGATGAAGAAGCTTTTCTGCATGGAGTTTCATGGTCAGTACATGACTCATGTGGCGGAGAAGCATGCCAGGGTGCGTCACCTGGGAGTGACAGTTGCCAGTGGTTCTGAGGGTCAAATCACTGAAGAGGAGTGGATTCATCAGCATTGCCCTTGGACCGACTCCGACGCCGAGCAGTTTTCGACCAACAACGGAGATGCAGATGATCACGCTAAGATGTGATGTTCGAGATCCTCAGCTTGCCATCACCTGGAGTCGTAGCGTCGCTCTTTGCCTTTTTTGGTGTCTCGCTGCCAAAGGGGGAGAGAGTGTAGGGATTTGTGTTGTCGTGCTTCGAGTGTGTCTTTGTCTCCTCTTGTGTTTTCTTGTGTGTTCTCTCGTTCTCTTTGTTTGGTTTGGTTTGGTGCCTGTGTGACCTAAGTTCTAGTCATATGGTGTGAGACATATGCTAGCTATCGCTACCTTATTTCTTATGTCTATTCAGTATTGTAGTATATTATGAGTTGCATGCTTGTCCTGTTTTATACTCTTCTCTCATATATCATGTGCTTAGAATTGTTGGACTATAAAATATAGGGGGGGTGTTGATCCGGATGTGTGTGTCTTGCATTCCAAAGGCTCCACTAACTAGGTGCACACATTCAGGGGGGGCCCGTCTATATTTTGTAGTTCTTAGTTTTCTTTCTTTTATATCTTTTCTTTGTGCAAATCCGTAGTTGTCATCAATCCACCAAAAAGGGGGAGATTGTTGAGGCATATCTCTCTCCATGTAGTTTTGGTGATTGATGACAACATATTACAGACTAATCGTGTGCTTTGAGTAGTTCACAGATTCATCCTTGGCACGAGACGTGTTCTTCCCTTCGGAGTGTCAGTCAAGACGGTGTAGCTCTATCGTTTCTCTTTCGGTGGACTAGTTGCGTAGAGGGCACCGTACTATCAAGAGGGGGTCCGCTGGTGTATTGCTTGGGTGGAATCAACACGTACACATCAGCTTCTCACCCTCAAAGCTCTTCCACTTTGTTGGAGAGATCTCTTCTCCTTTTTGTGTCCTGTCTGGGTTCCAGCGGTAGTACCGCGCAACCCAGCGGTAGTACCGTTGAGGAGTCACAAGCGGCAGTACCGCTCCACAGCGGTAGTACCACCGGTGACTCCACAGCAGTACTACCGCTGGCTTGCCTGGCACCACCGCCTCGTCCTCAGCCTCGACGGAGAGATCTTCTCTCTCTCCTATCTGTGTCCCAGCGGTAGTACCGCACTACATAGCGTTAGTACCGCCGAAGGGTCACAAGTGGCAGTACCGCTCCGCAGCGGTAGTACCGCCGGTGATCCCTCTGCTGTACTACCGCTGGGCTGTCCGACTCCTACCGCCTCGACTCGAGGGCTCTTTTTCTCGTGTCGGGTTTTGCGACACTAGTTGCGGCAGTAGAGGCGGTAGTACCGTTTCGGGGCGGTAGTACCACCCTTACCGCCGCGGTAGTACCGCACTGGGTCCAGATCCCTGCTGCTCTCCTCTGCGCGGCAGTACCGCTAGCTGTAGCGACAGTACTGCTGGCGCAGCGGTAGTACCACCCCTCCTAGCGGTACTACCGCCCTGTGCGGGGCTGGTTGGTGGGGCCACTGTTGGATTGTTGCCCCCACTATAAAAGGGGGTCTCCTTCTTCCCCGTTGACTCACCTCTTCCCCTTCAAGCTCCATTAATTCTCCAAGCTCCATTTTTCGCCCGATCTATCTCTCTAGCCAATCAAACTTGTTGATTTGCTCGGGAGTGGTTGAGAAGGCCCCGATCTACACTTCCACCAAGGGATTTTCGATTCTCCCACTCATCCCTAGCGGATCTTGTTACTCTTGGGTGTTTGAGCACCCTAGACGGTTGAGGTCACCACGGAGCCATAGTCCATTGTGGTGAAGCTTCGTGGTATTGTTGGGAGCTTCCGATTAAGTTGTGGAGATTGCCCCAACCTTGTTTGTAAAGGTCCGGTTGCCGCCTTCAAGGGCACCAATAGTGGAATCACGACATCTCGCATTGCGTGAGGGCGTGAGAAGAATACGGTGGCCATAGTGGCTTCTTGGGGAGCATTGTGCCTCCCTAATGGAGACGTACTTCCCCTCAAAAGGAAGGAACTTCGGTAACACATCCTCATCTTCACCGGATCCACTCTTGGTTATCTCTTACATTTACTTGTGCAAGCTCTTTAGTGTTACATCTCTTGCTTGCTTGGTTGCTTGTTGTTATTGCATCATATAGGTTGCTCACCTAGTTGCACATCTAGAGAACCTACTTTGATGCAAAGTTTAATTTGGTAAAGAAAAGTAAAAATTGTTAGTTGCCTATTCACATCCCCTCTAGTCAACCATATCGATCCTTTCAATAGTGGGGCATGAAACCGGGCTCAAACAGGTGGACGTGAATGGTTCTTGACGTAGAGTAATTGTGACCATTCTTACAGCCAGCACATGGACAAGGCATAAAACCATCCGCCCGCTTGTTTGCCTCAGCCGCAAGCAGAAAAGTACACACGCCATTAATGAACTCGGGAGAGTATCGGTCATCGTACATCCATTGCCGGCTCATCTTCAATACACAGCACCGAAAACACCAAATTAATACAATGCATAAAGTTCATACATAAAGATCATACAACACTTAAATGCAACAAACAAATAACACTCTAGCTAAAGAATTTAAATACAACAACAAATGTGATGAAGATCGCAACTAAGGTAACAATTGATTCAACAGCATAATGATACCAAGCCTCACTATGAATGACATATTTTCTAATCTTTCTAATCTTCAAGCGCATTTTCTCCATCTTAATCTTGTGATCGTCAACGACATCGGCAACATGCAACTCCAATTCCATCTTCTCCCCCTCAATTCTTTTCAATTTTTCCTTCAAATCCTCGTTTTCTCTTTCAACTAAATTTAACCTCTCGACAATAGGGTCGGTTGGAATTTCTGGTTCAACTACCTCCTACATACAAATATCTATGTCAACTTGATGGGCATAATTTGTCATAAACATGAAATGCAATGAATAATTTTAAAAAAGAATATACCACATCCGAATCATAACCCGGACGAGGGCCGACGGGGACGGATATCAAAACCATGGCACTATGTATAACAAACAACGTATGGGTAAGACAATTATACGAGTAACTATATATCCAAATCACACAAACATCAATTTTTTATATAAAACTTCATGAACAAGAGGCTCACCACAAGGTGGTGCCGGCGACGGGACATTGCGGACAATCGACGGTGGTTACGACAGAGATTTAGAAGGCACTAAGTAAACTACACCTACATATGCAAACTAAGTGTTATTTTTGACCTCAAATTGCATATAAATCAAATACTAGCACATATATATAACTTCTCCCAAATTACTAAAATCAAAAATCAATCACTATATAAAGCATTGCACGAGCTAATCTAGCAATGAGAGATGAAAGGACAAACTTGCTAATCTTTGGGATCATTTGAATGGATGGGGGCCTTCAAATCTTGACAAATTTTGGGCAAAATGTGTGATGAGCTTGAGAGGAAGAGGGAAAAAACAGAGAGGAAAGGGGAAAGGGGAAGAACAGAGCAAGCTTGGGTGGACGAAGGGTCTATGTAGGACGACTTTTAGTACCGGTTCATGATACGACCCGATACTAAAGGTGCTGGAGGGGCCCCGGACTGACAATATCCTGCCACCACTCACTTTAGTACCGGTTCGTTGCACGAACCGATGCTAAAGGTTCACCACGAACCGGTACTAATGATGTCCGCCCGCCTATCCGTTGGAACCGGCACTAATGGACACATTAGTGCCGGCTCAAATTCAAACCGGCACTAATGTGCTTCACATTTGACCCTTTTTCTACTAGTGATAGGCAGGGAAGTCGGTACGGATGAAGCGACCTCAGGGTCCACACATTTAGGGGGAACTTACGATGCAGCCCCTGAGCTGACTATGGGGTTTTTCACTTTGCGCAATATAGCCCCCGTGTCTATCCTGGAGGGTTCATTTATAGTTTTCAGTGACCAGGAAGAAATAAAGGTAGTCACAAGGCTCTTTTATCGAGATGGAACATCTTTATTTGCTAAATTAATGTTTGATTGTGGTAAGACAAAATGACAAATAATCTTTCTTTAAATAACTTATAAGCATGAAAAGGACGTAGTTGGGCAGTGTTCCACGTGGATGGTGTAACCCGTCTTTCTGTTGCGAAGTCTATAGGGCCCAACCCGGAGTACTATGTGTGGTTATCATGCGGTCATGATGTAGGCACCATGATTACTGCCAATCTCGACCACCTTTACTGCACACAACAACTATGACAGTGATCATACAGCTTGGTCCGCAGACACACTGGTCAATTCATCAGGGTTCATTGTCTTAATTAGTAAGGTGTTGTACGTGCCTGTCAACCTGGAATGAAGATGTTACCGTATCATTCGATCCAATTTGACAGTGGTGGATATTTTTGAGCTCGTTGGGAAGATGAGGTAGACGTTTGGAAGCGTGTTTGAATCGAACTTGGAAAAACAGGACTCATGCATGCATGCTGGCGTGTTGGCTGGCGGGAGATAATATCACTCGATCGGGTTGTTGGGACGCCTCTGAACTTTTGGTTTTGGATCTCGGCCACAAAATCGTCCACAAGGCCCGCTTATTTTCCTGCCCATAGTCGTTGGCGAGAGTGAGACGAGCGAGCTCATGCGGTGGCCGTAACCAAACGGATAGGATTATGCCGGTCCTTTACGTGCTGTAAAATCAAATGTCAAATTATGGTTGTCGTTTCTTCTGATTTTATCCATTACACGTTCAAATGGATAGGATTGAATGAAAAATTAAAGGTCTAAGATATTTGAATGTGATCTCGCATGTAGAACACCGTGACCAAACAAAGATGACCTATACATAGAAATATTCCAGCACGACGCGTGTGCAGTGCACTGAAGCATGATCGATTGACTGGTTTTTTCTTACATGTGCCTAGACTGGCGATGCCTGACTGGGTCTCTGGGTTGATGTCTATCTATTTTTGAAGGACGGAACATGCAAGCATGCATAATGCATCCAAATATTCTCTACAAAATTTCCTAAAAAATGTATTCTCTATGAAAATACGCTGCGACTATATATAGGCACTTCATATTTTATTTATCTGGCTACAATTATAGGGAAGAATATGGATGAAACCTGCTCTGCTAAATATTCGAATTTTTATCGTCCATGTGTTTTTTTGCCCTAGACAAACTTTTTTTTGCGGGGTACCCTAGACAAACTTATGCTTCCTTTTGTGGGAAAACAAAGTAGCGGACTCCACAAATATACATGCATCCACAGGTACCATACGACCGACTCCCTCTCGTTGTCAACTTGCTGGCCTTGATTACGTGTTCTCATTCTTCCGACTAAACTGTTTCCAGTTTCTCCATCTCATCGTGATGTCTACTCGTGCTGAACCGTTCTACACCTACACCCATGCTCACACCTACCTTTCTAAATCTTGGTGCGTAGTTTGAAAGGAGTGGATAATGTTGTTTACCATGTGGAGTTTTCTCCTGTAGTTGGTGAGATTTCAAATTGACCCCTGCCCATGCGTAGACCAAAATAAACAAATAAATAATTTAGAATGCAATTACACTAGTCCTATTTATACATCTATGTAATTGTACAAATAACGAATCTGATCCGCCGGTAGAGACGTGGCAAATCCGAGTATCGCTGACCGTTGGATCTTCCCATTACTTATTCTACCACGTGTACTATCTAGAAGATTTTTTTTGACTGGCTATCTAGAAGATTTTATGGTTGGGCTTAAGCCATATGGAGATCTTGCACAGAACTTAAAGCACACTTCTACTTTATTCTAGACTCTACCATACTACTCTTCTAACTTCTTTTTCTATCCAAACTTTCGTTAATTTTTTACATCATATTCAACGCTATGTACCTTCATAAATCATATTTATCTTTGCGGATAGAACATTAGCCTTGAGATAGCCAAAAAATGACACCTGTACAACACACAATCGATATATTTTACGCAATTTTGCCATCTTATACCTCATGCATATGCCTCACAATTTCATTTGATTGTTATAATTAATACAGTAACATATGTCTATCTTTGGTTGTAATTTATTTATTTGAGCTCTTATGTGTTGACTTATTAGTATATACCTAAAATTTTCATCCCGCTATATAATTTATCTTAACATGCACCATATCCATCTCATCGCATATGTTTCACACATGCCATCTCCCATTCAAATGTGCATGCACGCCCTCCACATCATCAAGCGCCCATGCAACCATTCAACTTTCTATCACATCCAAGCCGACATCATCAAAGAACATGAAAGGCCTCCACATCATTTTTTTTCAACAATAAATAATTGAACTGGAATGTCACAAGACAATATAACATGCATCCACCCTATTATCAAGTAACTTTGCTTGGTTGGGAAGTAGCAATAAAGGAAGGTTGTGCTAGGACTAGAACTTAGAGAAGGAGATTATGTGTACCGATGGAGCTGGAGCACACGAGTGGGATGGCGCATTATAGGCTCGGATGGGAATGATCCGGCCTGCCCTGACCTGGTCCCTACCTTCCCATATGTTATGTTCAAGGGGATGGAGCCGGCCCAAAGATCTGGCTTCATGTTCCATTGGTCAACATGGTCCGACACATTTAAATACTAGATTTCGCAGAATAAGGAGCATTTACATGACAACATTATTTCAACTAGCATCATTTAGCAATGGGGATTTTTTTTTGTAATTTAGGGTATTTAGAATTTATTTGTCAAAGAAAAAAAAAGAAAATATGCAACTTTGTTTTTATTTCCACATCTTTTGCATCACAAGGTAACATATTTGTAACTTTAAACAGAAACAGTCTTGGGTCAATAGTTTGGAATTTTCATATAAGCACAAGGGTAACAACTAACAACCTTGCAAAGGCATGTGCATTGTAACAACATACTTCAACCTTTGTTTGGAGAGGAAAACAGACTTCACCCTTGGACAATTAAAACTGTTGGGTCGATCCACTCGTCCCACTGGGCCGACGAGGACGGGCTCCCCTAGCGTAATTTTCTTATGAAGTCGACCGAAAAGACCCATTAGTCTTAAAATTATGTGTTGGGCCTAGGGATGGCAATTTTATCCACGGATCTGGATACCCATGGATACCCGACCCGGTTGGGCAAGGGTATGGAGCACATTTTCGCCCATGGGTCCATGGATATAGATACCCACGAACAGCCGGGTTGGGCATGGTTATAGTTTGTGCTTCATGGATATCCAATGGATACCCGTATGACATGTGGGGCCATATGCCAGTGATAGTAGAAAGAGCGAATCAATGGAAAATGGCAGGAAATATGCAACTTGTTCCATGAGCTATATGCTGCAGAATCAACCTCTGGTATGTCACACTTAAGGACTCGTCGTATTACTTGTTGCCTACTTATGCATGTAGCTTATGTTATCATTTGTGAGTGAATGATGATGAGTTAATTTGCTCTTTGGGAAGGATTCATGATGACTTTTCTATGCCCATGGAGCTCCATGGGTATGTGGGTATCCAGTGGGTTTGGACATGGACACAAGTTTTGTCCATGGATAATTTGGTGGATGGGCGGAGGGTAGGAAGATGGGTCATAGGTTGGATTTGGACCAGCTTCACCCGTGCCAAACCCAACCCATTGCCATCCCAAGTTGGGCCAATGTCCCAATGGGTAACATCGGCCCATTCTCATCATGAATTAGAGCTCCTATTTGACGCTCCCAATGTCAAATTGACAACCAAACGATAAGGCCGGCCCAGTAACCTACTTTGTGTCATCATCAAGTCTAACGATTTTTTCTTTGGCTGGGTTTCCTTCTACTTATCCAATCGGTTTTCATTAACCCGGCATTCAAGATTGAAAAAAGTACTCACAAAGTTAAAAATATATTCTCAAATAAAATAACGCGCTAAGTTGAAAAGTATTTAATATTTTGTTAAAACATTTCCAAATATAACATTGTTAAAAATAAAAAATATTGAATTAAAAACATGGTCATATTTTCAAACATTATCCCAAACTCAGACAAGTCCCAAAGAAATAATAAAACCACATAGGAAAACAGATTTAAAAACAAAACAAGAATGAGAAACAAAAATCAATTGGTAAAAATAATTCCTGGGTGTCGTCTTGCTCGCTACTATGGGCCATCTTGCATCGTCTGAGGCGAGCGGATGATAGGTCATTTAGGGTGTGTTTGGTTTCTGCCACGAACCGGAATGGCATGGGTCGGTTCCATTGGCAGAGCCCGTTTTCGTGTTTAGATCGCCGAAGGAACCGGAACCCACCGATTCCAGGGAACGGCATATTCCCTGATTATATCGAACCTGGGCGTTCCTCCAAATCGGCCGGATCACGCGAAACGCCTCGCTCTCTCCCCTTCCTCCACGACTCACCCACCCCGCGCCCCAGCCACCCACGGCTTCTGCTCCCCTCTCTTCCTCGATGGCCATACCGGCGGCCGGCGGCCGTAGCACCTTCCCCTTCTCAGCGGCACCATCTTCTGCCCCGTTGAAACTGCAGCCTCGTCGGCGTTTCCTGCCCCTTGTCTCTCCTCCTCGAACCCCAAGGATCTGGTGGAAGGAGGCGAGCACTCTGTGCGTACGTGAGGAGGCGCATGTGTGCGTGTGGCCTGGTGCGACAGGAAGGCCGGCGGAGCTTTCAACCATGGCTGCCGAGCTCGAGTGGCTGGACGGCATCGGTGCCAGAAAGAGAACTGGAGGAGCATGGCTGAATTTGGATGGCTGCTGTTGATCCAGATTTTGGTATTTGGGTGGCTGCTGTAGACATTATGGAACGGAGGAGCAAGTCTCCGAGCAAGACTAGACTAGCAAGCTGCAATTTTTTCTTGTAGTAATTAGTTCAGATTTAGACTTTGGTATTTGGGTGGCTGCTGATGATCTTGTGTTTCAGTCCGATTCTTTTTCTTTCTGTTTCTCTACGATTTGTTTTTGACAGAGCGTGCTCAAGCCTTCGATTCAACAACAATATTTATCTGCTTTTGTTTGACTGAAATTCAATCCAATTGTATGGTGAGATGAATAAATCCATTCCATTCCACATATGTCTCAAACTGAACACAAGAATGTAACCATTCCATTCCTTCAAATTGGCACTATCAAACACAAGGACGGAACCGACCCATTCTAGTGGAACGGAACCATGACATTTCATTACACTTCGTTCCCGAACCAAACACACCGCTAGTATAAAGATATAATATCCGCGGGAGAGTGCCTCGTCAGCGCTTAATGCGGCAGGCTGTGCAAGAACGCATAGGGCGTCGCCCGTGGATCGGCCGAGCAATCGCACTCGCTACCTGCTCGCTACCCGTTCGTGTGGGTTTATCTCGTTTGTTATCTGATGGTCGTTGTCCTCGAAAAACCTGACCGCTTTTCTGTTAGATTTTTTAAATTTGGTGAGATCATAAAAAGATCACAAATTTATAAAAGTGTTGTGTTTGAGAAAAAATTCAACAACTTTTAAAAAGGTCACAATTTCTGACAAACTTCAGGGAATTTAATTTGTTTCCTTATGTGGAATTTAGAAGAAAAAAATGTTCACTTGATATGGCCAAAGTCAGCGCAACTTGAAAAAAAAAATCATATATTTTGAAAAATTTCCCGAACTTGGAAAAGTTTGGAAATTCAATTTTTTTGACGAATTGGGGAAAACAGAAATTCAGTAAATGTTTTGGAATTTATTTTTGCAAGCTTGCTAAATATTCACGATTTTTAAAAAAATGTAAGAATTAAAAAAAGAGAAAAAGGAAAAATAAAAGTAAAGGGAGTCGGCCGCAAGCAAGAAGAAGAGCTCGCCAAGGGCAACACGACGCAGAGGCTCTCGAGGCCATTTGGATTGGATTCCTGCTCGCGTATGGGGAAGGAGAAGAAGAGGCGGGAAAGAAACAACGACGGCCACCTCCCTCCCCAGTCTCCCGGCTCCATGGCAGAAGAAAAGATGCTTCAGAGTTCAGTCTAGTGCAGGCACATGTCGCTCTTTCTTCGCAGCCGTTACGTCTGGGATCGGTGAGCGAACCCAAGATGTTAGGATCTGGTTCATCAAACGCTCTGATGCTTACGAGTTTTCTTGGGTTGTTGTGAGAAAACTAGTTTCATTTGATGTGCTCATGTCACCTGTCGTGTCAGGCTGTAGAATATCCCGGGGACTAGAGTTTGCACATGTATTCCATGGGCAGCAGCGCTCCAAAACTCATGATCATTTTGTATTTGGATTCCGGGGTATACGTGGACTGGGTGGGCGAGCGGCAGCCAAGTGTTGATGTGCGAAGTAGTTTTCTGTGCCCCTCGGCAACAGGATTATTCAGCTTCAGACCGGACACCTGTGTTCTGCATCTTGCAGCTTTCAATAATTCACAAGGGGAACCAGAGGATTCCTTTTTCCTGATCATGTAGCATTTCAACCAACATGGTTGGATGCCAAAGACAAAGAGTAGCATCTCAGTGTTTCTCTGGATCTCCGTTATCCGATTGTTGTTATTGTGCAGATGCAATCCTGAAGCTGGTGCCACACTCTTGAAGAGAACAATGGGAGGGGCCGTTGATTCCACTTGATTGTGTTAGCCTGTAATACGTATGATCACATTCACAGGGGTTGCTGTCCAGCTTCTACTACGTGCCACGGTGCAGTGTTTAACAGAAATGGAGGTCCACACAAATGTTTTATCGCATGAATGGCGTGGCAAGTGATCCTATGGTCCGTAAAGTAGAACCTCCGAATCTCCCACTAACCATTGGTCACATATGATTTATACTCCTATTGGACAACCACCTGGTATAGTGTTCTGAATCCAATCATCGCTTATGGTGACACGATCTCGGCCGTCCGTGCAGCGATCGGACGGCCTGCACAGGCGCCGGCACCAGCATGTGGCGTGTGTTCCCTCCCCCACCCGTGAAGCATTCAGATCCAGTTCCGAGATGATTGGCACGGCATGTGTAGTTTTTTTTTTCTTTTTTTCTTTTTGGAAGGGCATTGTAGTTGTTGATCCATGGCGTTTGCAGATCCAATAACGAGCTCTTTCAAGACCCTCCCAAACCGGTAGGAGCCATCCATATTTTAAGATCCTTTCAAATCGGTAGGAGCCGTTAGTACTTCCTCCATTCCTTTATATAAGATGTATTTGTTTTTGGGTTCCGATATTCAACACATGTGAGGCATATTAGACATCCGTCCATACATTGTATGTGGCGTAAGCAGGAGGCAACCCACACGGATCATATGTGGGCGAACATTAGAATTGCCCACACATGTGGGCGCATCTATTTCGTGCCATACGCCCAACAAGTATACTCATACCCACACCATGCATGTGGCACGAAGCAAATATGCCCACACGTCCTGATGCAGCTATGTTAGTTATCCGTTGGATGACGTTTTAGTTACTCCGGGGATGGCAATTTTAGTTATCCAGGATGATAAATGTAGTTGTAAAAGCATCGCAACTCTCTCTATTTTGGTTAACTGTAGTTGTCATGTTTAATTTATGATTGTTGCCGCGGGTAATCAAACAATAGTTGTCATGTGTGATTAACTACTTGCCACATGTGGTCAAACAATAGTTGCCATGTGTGTTTATCTAGTTGCCACGTGTGGTCCAACCATAATTGCCATGTATGGTTCATCATAGTTTCCATGTGTGTTTACTTGGTTGCCACGTGTGATCCAATCATAGTTGCCATGTATGGTTAATCATAATTGCGATGTGTGTTTACCTGGTTGTTACGTACGCTCAACTGCAGTTGCATCTAGCAACATACGAGTGTCGTGTCGGCGAAGAGCAGTTCACCCACACGCGGGCGGACTAGGTGGTGACTATATCGGCGGGAACTGGTTCGCTCACACGGCGCAGCTGACAACCGCGCGCCGCGGGTCATGTGGGTGAGTGCTCTAACGCCCACACAATATGCTATGCCTACGTGACACTGAAATTCCAACAGATTCCTTTAGGATTCGTGCAAAACAGAATCAACATTGATCAACGCATGTGGGCGAAGTGCAAACATGCCACACGTGTGGACGTTATCATTTGGGTTGTTTGTTTGATAAAATTCAAGTATGTAAGGTGCATTCTTCTAATTTCGCATAATTCCCTTGTTATCCCTCCAGAAAAAAGAAAAGTATCCCCCTTCCAATTGTTTGTATCTCTCCTTGTAGCAAAATAATGAAATTATCTCTCTATCAGTTTCGCATATCTTTTTCTTTTCTGGACTAACTGAATTACTTGCCACTAATCAGCAAATTTTTCAAATGTAATTTCATCCTATCTTGTCTATAATTATGTGCCTTGGTCGTTGTGCCAAAACAAATGCACCTTATAAAGGAACGGAGGGAGTATAGCAGTAACTCTTGCAATGTATGATCATGCTAATTATTCTTCATGGTCATTTTGGAATTTTACTTCTACAAACTAGGAAAGAAATTAAAGTGCCATGGAATATGAAAGGCAAATAAGGAAAACTATAAGAATATTACTGTTTTTTAGGGAATATAAGAATATTAGTTAAAGTTATCTCTATCTTCTATCAAAATGGCAACGGGGACGGGTATCTCCGGGGGACGAGACTTAGCCTGCTCCCTAAGCGTGCGCCTATCCGTGCTCCCGCCTACGTGGCTTGATTTGAATGAAACAAAATAAGGCCCGGCCCCGCACCCTTAAAATCATGAGGAGATTATTAGATTAGAAAGGAAAAAGAAAAAAAACAGCCGTAGGATGAGGTGGGAGCATGGATGGGAGCATGTAACCATTCCATTCCACATATGTCTCAAACTGAACACGAGAATGTAACCATTCCATTCCTTCAAATTGGCACTATCAAACACAAGTACGGAACCGACCCATTCTAGTGGAATGGAACCATGACATTTCATTACACTTCGTTCTCGAACCAAACACATCGCTAGTATAAAGATATAATATCCGCGGGAGAGTGCCTCGTCAGCGCTTAATGCGGCAGGTTGTGCAACAACGCATAGGGCGTCGCCCGTGGATCGGCCGAGCAATCGCACTCGCTACCTGCTCGCTACCCGTTCGTGTGGGTTTATCTCGTTTGTTATCTGATGGTCGTTGTCCTCGAAAAACCTGACCGCTTTTCTGTTAGATTTTTTAAATTTGGTGAGATCATAAAAAGATCACAAATTTATAAAAGTGTTGTGTTTGAGAAAAAATTCAACAACTTTTAAAAAGGTCACAATTTCTGACAAACTTCAGGGAATTTAATTTGTTTCCTTATGTGGAATTTAGAAGAAAAAAATGTTCACTTGATATGGCCAAAGTCAGCGCAACTTGAAAAAAAATTCATATATTTTGAAAAATTTCCCGAACTTGGAAAAGTTTGGAAATTCAATTTTTTTGACGAATTGGGGAAAACAGAAATTCAGTAAATGTTTTGGAATTTATTTTTGCAAGCTTGCTAAATATTCACGATTTTTAAAAAAATGTGAGAATTAAAAAAAGAGAAAAAGGAAAAATAAAAGTAAAGGGAGTCGGCCGCAGGCAAGAAGAAGAGCTCGCCAAGGGCAACACGACGCAGAGGCTCTCGAGGCCATTTGGATTGGATTCCTGCTCGCGTAACGCACCGGCGTCTTCTCCCTGCCTAGTTGATCTCAACGCGAAGACATCGCTGTCGACGCCCGTCGCCATCGTCGCTGAATCGCGCCCTTCACCATTGCGGCCTTGAGGTGGAGGACAGGAGGAGAACTGGAGGAGGAGGCGAGGAGGAGAAGCAGGTGAGGGCCATGGGGCCAGACGGGAAGGATGCGCCGCCCACTGCCGGAAGCCACCGGTGGTGGTCTGACGGTCACGGCCGGGCTCGATCTGGGAAGTGAGAACTGGGAGAGGAACAAGAGGGAGGCAGCTGCGCTGTGAGGAAGAGGAGCGAGCGAGAGGAGGGTCGCATGTGTTGGGCTCCTCGGTGCATCCGTGCATGTTTGTTAGGTTAGGCCAAGTGTGTTGGGCTCGTCTTGGGCCGTGGCTGAATGGCTGGCTGCTGCTAGATTGGCCTGCTATTTGGAAGGAGGTCCCACATGTCAGTCGTTGGCGGGTATCCATGGAGGCTCCACGGGGCAAATTTGTCCCCCATCCCTGCCCCATTATGCTATCGGGTACCCGCCAAGCAATCCCCATGGAGGCAATTTGTCCCCCGTCCTCGGTTCTTAGCGGGTATATCCCCGCAGGTACCCGCCTCCACGGGGAAAACTGCCATCTTGAATCTTCTAGTTCTTTTTGAGTAACCTCTATCTTCTAGTTGGTTCCTCATCTCCCCTGCTTGCTCCATTTCCCCCTTCCCGCGGGCCTTTGTTTTTTGCTGATTTTTTTGTACTCTCAACCAATGCCACACAAAATTAAAATCAACATAAATAGAGTAACTTGGAATGATCTTAACCAAATCGGTACTTTCTCTAAGCCATGTACTGCTTTAACTCAACCAAATCAATTCAAATCTTCTCAAGACCACAACTAAATCGAAACTTTCCTTTCCTTCCCTGATGAATACCCAAATCAACTCAAATCTTACCGAGACCTCAACTAAATCAAAACTTTAATTGCATTCCCTAACCATACTCAAATCAAATAAAATCTTATCAAAATCTAGAATATGATGGGTGCAAGTCATATGTCGGATATAATTAGTGTTGAATAACAAGACTATGTATGCGAGCGTGGCAACACACGAGCAATTAGCTAGTACTCCCTTTGTTCCTTTATATGATATGTATTTGTTTTTTGATAAAATTCCGCAGTGTAAGGTGCATTTGTTATAATTCCTCATAATTCTGTTCTTGGCCCTCTAAAAAAAGAAAAGTATATCTCACCTGATTGCATATATCCCTCCTTGTAGAGAAAAAAAGAAACCAACTCTCTTTCGATTGCATGTATCTCTTTCTTTCCTAGCCTAAATGGTTTACTTGCTACTAATCGACGAACACTAGTAGAAAACAGGGCTATGGTCCAAGCCGGCTCAGCCCATTAGTCCCGGTTCAGTGTAGAACCGGGACCAATGTGGGCATTGGTCCCGGTTCGTGAGCCCAGGGGGCCGGCCGGGCCACGTGGGCCATTGGTCCCGGTTCGTCTGGACCTTTTGGTCCCGGTTGGTGGGTCGAACCGGGACCAATGGGCCTCGCTCCTGGCCCACCAGCATTGGTCCCGGTTGGTGGCTTGAACCGGGACCAAAGGCTCCCCTTTAGTCCCGGCTCATGCCACCAACCGGGACCAATGAGGTGCCTACATATACCCCCTCGCGCAAGAGCAGAGCACAGTGCTCTGTTTTTTCTGGCCGAGGGGGGGGGGAGGGCTTTGTGGTGCTCTAGCTCACCTCCTATGCACATGAGGTGTTCGATGGAATGCCCGAGCCATACTACTTAAGCTTTCTCCTCTCGAAGCTCGACCTCCAAGCTCCATTTTCCACGAGATTTGTCTAGATTTAGCGGTCCGTCACGCCCCGTCCCCGTCTTCACCGCCATCGATCACCCGCGCCGATCTCATCACCGACACCACCGTGGTGAGCCTCTTGTTCTTATCTTCTTTCTGAAAGGAAAAATATTCTTACTTGTATGTTTAGATAGATACTTGTATCATTTTCTTACATTTATTATTGCATCTTATATAGTGCGATGGTTTTGGTATCCGCCCCCGTCGGCCCTCGTCCTGTCTATGATTCGAATTTGGTATGTATATTATCTTTATAACTATTGGTTCATTTATTGTTTATGAAAATTATGCCGACCAACGTGACATAGATTTTATTTATCTAGGATGTATGTGAATCGGAAATGCCAACCGACCCTATTGTCGAGAGGTTAAATTTAGTTGAAGAAGAAAACAATTTGTTGAAGGAAAAAATAAAAAAAATTGAGGAGGAGAAGATAATATTGGAGTTGCATGTTGCGGATGTCGTCGATGATCACAAGATCAAGATGGATGCAATGTGCTTGAAGATTAGAAAGATTAGAAAATATGCCATTCATACCGAGGCTTGGTATCATTATGCCGTTGGATCAATTGTTACCTTGGTTGCCATTATGATCACATTTGTTTTCACATTGAAATGTTTTACATAGTTTCAATGTATGGTTTAATTAATTAGATGCTCTGGAGAGCTATATGTTGTTAGATGAGAACTATGTATGCACTTTGGTTTTAATGTGATGATGAACTTCTATTAATTTGGACACTTAATTATATATAATGCACGCAGATGAACCGGCAATGGATGTACGGTGACAGACACACCCGCGAGTACATTAAGGGCGTGCATGAGTTTCTCGATGCGGCTGAGGCAAACAAGCAGAATGGTTTTATGTGTTGTCCATGCACTGAATGTGGGAATACGAGGTCTTACTCTAACCGGAAAATCCTTCACTGCCACCTGCTTTACAAGGGTTTCATGCCACACTATAATGTTTGGACGAGGCAAGGAGAAATAGGGGTTATGATGGAAGACGGCGAAGAAGAAGAGTACGATGACAACTATGTGCCCCCTGAATACGGTGATGCTGCAACGGGGGGAGCTGGTGAAGATCAAGAGGAACCAGACAATGTGCCCAATGATGCTGCCACGGGTGAAGCTTCTAAAGATCAAGAGGAACCATACGATGTGCCTGATGATGATGATCTCCGTCGGGTCATTGTCGATGCAAGGACGCAATGCATTAGTCAAAAGGAGAAGCTGAAGTTCGATCGCATGTTAGAGGATCACAAAAAATGGTTATACCCCAATTGCGAAGATGGCAACACAAAGCTCGGTACCGTACTGGAATTGCTGCAGTGGAAGGCAGAGAATGTTGTGGCTGACAAAGGATTTGAGAAGCTACTGAAAATATTGAAGAAGAAGCTTCCAAAGGATAATGAATTGCCCGACAGTACATATGCAGCAAAGAAGGTCGTATGCCCTCTAGGATTGGAGGTGGAGAAGATACATGCATGCCCTAATGACTGCATCCTCTACCGCGGTGCATACAAGGATCTGAACGCATGCCCGGTATGTGGTGCGTTGCGGTATAAGATCAGACGAGATGACCCTGGTGATGTTGACGGCGAGCCCCTCAGGAATAGGGTTCCTGTGAAGGTGATGTGGTATGCTCCTATAATACCACGGTTGAAATGCCTGTTCAGAAACGAAGAGCATGCCAAGTTGATGCGATGGCACAGTGAGAACCGAAAGAAAGATGGGAAGTTGAGAGCACCCGCTGACGGGTCGCAGTGGAGAAAAATCGAGAGAAAGTACTGGGATGAGTTTGCAAAGGACCCAAGGAATGTATGGTTTGCTTTAAGCGCGGATGGCATTAATCCTTTCGGGGAGCAGAGCAGCAATCACAGCACCTGGCCCGTGACTCTATGTATGTATAACCTTCCTCCTTGGATGTGCATGAAGCGGAAGTTCATTATGATGCCAGTTCTCATCCAAGGCCTTAAGCAACCCGGCAACGAAATTGATGTGTACCTAAGGCCATTAGTTGAAGAACTTTTACAGCTGTGGAATGGAAACGATGTACGTACGTGGGATGAGCACAGACAGGAGGAATTTAACCTTAAGGCGTTGCTGTTCATGACCATCAACGATTGGCCCGCTCTCAGTAACCTTTCAGGACAGACAAACAAAGGATACCACGCATGCACGCACTGTTTAGATGACACTGAAAGTATATACCTGGACAAATGCAGGAAGAATGTGTACCTGGGCCATCGTCGATTTCTTCCGACCAACCATCAATGTCGAAAGAAAGGCAAGCATTTCAAAGGCGAGGCAGATCACCGGAAGAAGCCCGCCATGCGCACCGGTGATCACGTGCTTCCTATGGTTAATGATTTACACTACGTAATCTTTGGAAAGGGTCCCGGTGGACTAGCTATTCCGAATGACGTTGAGGGACACGCACCCATGTGGAAGAAGAAATCTATATTTTGGGACCTACCCTACTGGAAAGACCTAGAGGTCCACTCCTCAATCGACGTGATGCACGTGACGAAGAACCTTTGCGTGAACCTGCTAGGCTTCTTGGGCGTGTATGGGAAGACAAAAGATACACTTGAGGCACGAGAGGACCTGCAACGTTTGCACGAAAAAGACGGCATGCCTCCGAAGCAGTATAAAGGTCCTGCCAGCTACGCTCTTACGAAAGAAGAGAAAGAAATCTTCTTTGAATGCCTGCTCAGTATGAAGGTCACGACTGGCTTCTCGTCGAATATAAAGGGAATAATAAATATGCCAGAGAAAAAGTTTCAGAACCTAAAGTCTCATGACTACCACGTGATTATGACGCAACTGCTTCCGGTTGCATTGAGGGGGCTTCTACCGGAAAACGTCCGATTAGCCATTGTGAAGCTATGTGCATTCCTCAATGCAATCTCTCAGAAGGTGATCGATCCAGAAATCGTACCAAGGCTAAGGAGTGATGTGGCATAATGTCTTGTCAGTTTCGAGCTGGTGTTCCCACCATCCTTCTTCAATATCATGACGCACGTCCTAGTTCATCTAGTCGACGAGATTGTCATCCTGGGGCCCATATTTCTACACAATATGTTCCCCTTTGAGAGGTTCATGGGAGTCCTAAAGAAATATGTCCGTAACCGCGCTAGGCCAGAAGGAAGCATCTCCATGGGCCATCAAACAGAGGATGTTATCGGGTTTTGTGTTGACTTCATTCCTGGCCTTAACAAGATAGGTCTCCCTAAATCGCGGTATGAGGGGACACTGACTGGAAAAGGCACTCTTGGAAGAGACTCAATAATATGCAGGGACGGATATTCTTGGTCTCAAGCACACTACACAGTTCTACAGAACTCTACCTTGGTGACCCCGTATGTCGATGAACACAAGAACAGTCTGCGCTCCAAACACCCGGAGCAGTGCGACGACTGGATTACATGTGAACACATCACGACTTTCAGCAGTTGGTTGGAAACACGTCTCAGAGGTGACAACACTGTTTGTGATGAGTTGTACTTGTTGTCCAGGGGACCATCTTTGACTGTATTGACTTACAAAGGATATGAAATAAATGGGAATACATTTTACACGATCGCCCAAGATCAAAAGAGCACCAACCAAAACAGCGGTGTCCGCTTTGATGCAGCAACCGAGAGCGGAAAGGACACATATTATGGTTACATAGTGGACATACGGGAACTTGACTACGGACCTGATTTTAAGGTCCCTTTGTTTAAGTGCAAATGGGTCAATCTGTTAGGCGGCGGGGTACAGGTAGACCCACAGTATGGAATGACAACAGTGGATCTGAAAAATCTTGGGTACACTAACGAACCGTTCGTCCTAGCCAATGATGTGGCACAGGTTATCTATGTGAAGGACATGTCTACCAAACCGAGAAAAAGAAAAGATAGGGAAGCGAATACATCATACGATGAGCCAAAGCGCCATATAGTTCTTTCAGGAAAAAGGGACATCCTGGGAGTGGACGGCAAGACAGACATGTCTGAAGATTATGAAAAGTTTCATGAAATTCCTCCCTTCAATGTCAAGGCTGACCCAAGCATCCTGATAAACAATGAAGATTATCCATGATTATGGCGCAATAAGCAAATGACACAAGCGAAGAAAAAGTGAAGACTTTCTCCCGCAATAAGCAAATGCTATGTGGGTGAAATTATGATACCATCCCAACTTTCAACTTTTTCAGAGTTCATTTGAAATGCTTTCCTATCTTATGGTTCGAAACTTTGATACTTCGAAAGTGATTGTCCATTTTGTACACGAAGAGCATCAAGTTTTTGTCGTAACCCTCTCTACTTTTTGGAACATGCTATGTGGGTGAAATGATGATACCATGCCAACTTTCAACCTTTTCAGAGTTCATTTTGAAATGCTTTCCAATTTCAGAGTCATTTAGCTCAAAGAATGAATTAATAGCAAACAGAATGAACTACAAAACTTTTATGAAAATAAAAACAATCAATTAAAATATTATGTTATGATCAACTAAAATAAAACTATAATATTCTTCAATAGCAAAAAGAATATAATTTTTGTGACCTAAAATCAAACTATAAGTATTTAATTGTAAGTATAAATAAAAAATAAATAGCAAAGAAGAAAAAAAATTCTATTTTTATAGTAAAGTTATTCATAAACTAGTGATTCACACAAATTTTATAAAATTCCAATTTAAACTATTCAAAAT
>NC_041392.1:34554567-34560856 GCF_002162155.2 Triticum dicoccoides
CCGCCCTCGCCGTCGCTCGCGCCCCTGCCCCGACGCCATCCTCGCCGCCGACCTCTCCTTAGCTTGGTTCGGCCGCCGGCGCCATCCCTTTGCAAATTTTTGTTCATAGATGATAGAGATCAAATGATGATTTTTTTGTTCATAGATGCATGATAGATGATCAAATGATGTTTTTTTGTTCATAGATGATCATATGATTTTTTTAGGCTATTTTCATTTGTAGAATTTTTTATGTATCTAGGAATATTTTTGTTTATAGATGATAGATGATCAAATGATGAATATTTTTGTTCATAGATGATAGATGATCAAATGATGATTTTTTTGTTCATAGATGATAGATGATCAAATGATGTTTTTTTGTTCATAGATGATCATATGATTTTTTTAGGTTATTTTCATTTGTAGAAATTTTTTATGTATCTAGGAATATTTTTGTTCATAGATGATAGATGATATATATGATGATGTTTTTTTTCATATATGCATTTTTTCATATATATGATGATGTTAGTGGAGAGGAAAAAGTAAAATAAGGAAAAGGAAAATAAGTAGAGAAAGAAGGAGAAGAAGAAGGAGAAGACGAGGAGAGGAAGAAAAGGAAGAGGAGAAGAAGAAAGGAATAGAGGAGAAGAAGAGAAAATTAGAATATATATTCTATTTTCTCTTTTCTCCTCTATTCCTTTCTTCTTCTCTTCTTTTTTTTCTTCTTTTTTTTCTTCGACACATGGGGGGGGTCGAGAATGTCGGACATTCATGAGAGAGGCGAGGAAGAAGGGGAAGAAGAGGGAGAAGAAGAGGAGAGGAAGAAGAGGAAGTCTTCTCCTCTATTCTTTCTTTTCTTCTTTTTTCTTCTTCTTCTTCCTCTTTATTTTATCGGGAACGAGGGTTGTCGAGAGGTCGAGGAGCGGTAGAGGAGAAACCCTAAATAGAAAGTATCGTCGGTGTGAGATACATGTACCATCGGTGTCGGACACTACACCCACATCCCACAAGTGGCGCGGGCTTCGACGCCCATGTCACTTGTGGGACGTGGATGTAGTGTCCGACACCGAAGGCCACATGTATCTCACACCCATGATACTTGCTAGCTATTTAGGGTTTCCTCTACCGAAAAGAAGAGGAGAAATAAATAAGAAGAAGAAAAAAGAAGAAAAAGAAGAGGAGAAGAAGAAAGGAATAGTGGAGAAGAAGAGAAAATAGAATATATTCTATTTTCTCTTTTCTCCACTATTCCTTTCTTCTTCTCCTCTTTTTTTTCTTCTTTTCTTCTTCTTCTTCTTCTTCTTCTTCTTCTTCTTACTCTTATTAGCCGGAAGTAGAGAGAGGTTTCCTAGTGTCAAAGTATTGAAGAAATCCATGCCTTCATCATTAGCCGGAAGTAACCAGGGCATGTTGGTACGAAGTTCTGCAAAGTTGTTTTGGAATGGAGTCCCGGATAGAATAATCCGCCTTTTGGTACGAATTCAGCAAAGGCCTTCCAAATAGCGATATTCGGAAGGCTCTTGCTGAACTTTGTACCAAAAAGCGAATTATCCTATCTGGGACTCCTTTCTAGAACAACTTTGAAGAGCTTCGTACCATCATGCACATGTTACTTTCGCCTAATGATGAAGACATGGTTTTGTTGAATCCCTTGACACTAGGCAACCTCCCGACCCCTCGGCGATCCTATCGAACATGAGAGGAAGAAGAGGATAAAAAAAGAAGAGGAAGAAGAAAAAAAGAGGAGAAGAAAGAATAGAGGAGATCTTCTCCTCTATTCTTTCTTCTCCTGTTATTTTTCTTCTTCTTCCTCTTTTTTTTATCGGGAACGAGGGTCGTCGAGGGACATAGATGTAGTGTCGTCGTTGTCGATATATACCCCCTCCCGATAGCTTACTATGATTAGGTAGCTAGTTCTACGTTTGGCACTAATATATCCATCTGTCATGTTTGAATAATAATTGCCATGTTGTAAATATTTGTAGAAACTATGGACACCGCCCTAGACGAAGTAACAAAAGAAGCGTTGTTGAGGGACATAATCGCAGAAGGAAGTGATGCCATCTCATTGTTTCTCAACGAAACCGATGGTCTGGAAGGAGAGGGTGAACAAGTTGGCTACGGTGACCTAATGCCGGTGCAAGAAGAAGAACATGAGGACGGCTCCGGTGACCCAATGCCCGTGCAAGAAGGAGACCGTGATGACGGCTCCGGTGACCGAACCGAGTCCGGCCAGGTATATATATTAGTTAAGCCTATGCTGACTAGCTGATTGATGCATTCATTGTTTTGGTATGTACACATATTAATTAAGTCTTTGTTCTTTTTTCTAGCCCTCCGGATCGAGCACAACTTCGGTAAAGAGACGAGGCCCGAAGAAAAAGTTGAGCTCGGATGAAAAGTTTGAGATCATAGCAATCGCGCCCGACAGCCAACCTATTGAACCCCTCCGGACAAAGAGCACATTTGTTGCTCAGTGCGGGGTTCTGGTTAGGGACAAGATCCCGATAAGCATCCAGCAATGGTTTAAGCCGGCTACAGAAGACCCTGAGGTCTCTTATGTCAATGATATGTAGAAAAATGATCTTTGGACTGAGCTGAAGTCAAATTTCACCCTACCGCCTGAGGATAATCCAGAGAACCCAGTTAAAGAGAAATTAATCAAGTCTTTTGCTCTGAAGAGGATGGCAGAACTATTCAGGAGGTGGAAGAAAGAGCTGAATAAGTTTGTCGAAAATAATGAGACACCAGAATTCAAGGGCAGTTATGAGAATATCAGAGATCACTGGCCCGCATTTGTGGCCCACAAGGCATCAGAAAAGAGTAAGAAGATGTCGGCGACAAACAAGCAAAATGCTGCGAAGAAGAAGCTTCACCATCGCACGGGGTCAGGTGGCTACCTCGTAGCCCGGCCTAAGTGGTCCAAGACTGAGAATGATCTGGTTCATAAAGGGATCGAACCAGAGACAATTAACTGGCCAGACCGTTGCCGGACTTGGTTCTTCGGGGCTGGCGGAACACTAGACCCTGTAACAGGGAAGTGCATTTGGATGAACGATCAAATGGACATACCAGTCAGTAAGCTTAAGCAGTATATCGAAGCAGCGCATGAAGGGACGTTCTTTCCAGACAGAGAGAACGACGAGCTCACAATGGCCCTCGGGAATCCTGAGCACCCTGGACGGACACGAGGCACGCCAGGCTCCATTCCGTGGAAGGTTGGGTTTCCGGACGCAGGCGGTTACAAATCCCATGAGAGGAGGAAAAAAGTGCAGCAGACCCAAATGCAGGCGCTGCAAGCAAGGGTAGACGCGATAGAGGAACGAGAAGCAAATCGCAGCAAACGTACTGCCGAAGCCTCCCCCGAAGCTACCCCGCCATCTCAACGCAGAAGCAGCGTGGCTTCCACCGATCTGCTTCAGCCGGAGCATGCCTTGACGGCTCCTGCCAGCTATCCCGTGGATACTATAACGGAGTCTCAAAATTGCCACCTTATGACGCAATGGATGAATTTGAAGGTCAAGGCGGCTGTTGGCTCTGTTTTTCCTACCGAACCCGGCGCAACTTTTCACTGCCGGCCGATTCCAGAAGGATATGCTAGGGTGATGGTGGATGAGATAACGGAGGGATTTGAGGACCTCCAGCTTGACCACCCTACCGGTGAAGGGGAGACTCGGCTGGGGTCTGCTCTGAAGACTCCATGCCTATGGCGGAAGGAGCTCATCAACCTTCCAAACTAGACGCCACCGCCTCCTCCTCCTCCTCCTCCGGAGAGTCTGGGCACTCCGCCTCCACCGCCTCCTCCTCCGGCGAGTGACGATCAGGGCCCTCGGCCGGCTCCTTCTCCGGCGCGCGGCGGCACTCCGCCTCCTTCTCCGCCTGCGCCGACGCACCCGAGCAGCCAGCCTCCTCCTTCTCCGCCTCGTCAGCAAGGGCGGAAGAGACCTGCCGCCGCTCCAGCTGCTCCGGGGCGTCGTAGTCCTTCTCCTCCGCCTCTTAAGCAAGTAAAGAAGACAACCGCTACGTCTGCTCGGTCGGCATCTAGCAGTACAACCAGAGGTGGGAGGACATACAAATTCGGTCCTTCTCTGAAGACTCCAGAGAAGTTACCATATGAGAGGACCCTGGAGGAGAACGCCGAGATCGCGCGAAAGAAGTGAGGAGCTTCTTTGAAGGGGTGAAAGCAAAGAAACATCCACCTCCGGAGGAGAAGGTAGATCGGGTGAAAGTGAAGCGCACTCTGGCTGCCCTGACAAAACCACCGAAGTCTGCTCCGCCGAAAGGAAACTATGGCCGCATTATTGGAAAGGAATTTACCGAAGCGGAGCGGTCGGGAAGTACTGTCAGTGATCAAAGGCTGAAAGAACGACGAGCTGGGAAACAAATTGCCCAGCTCGGCGAACAAGCGAAGCAATCGTGCCCCCCGCTCAAGGTGCCTAGCCACAACGTCGATAATGATCCGAGGATGGTGCCCGGTTATAGCAATCTTGCAGATTACCTGCCCGACCAAGTACATTATGAACCCATGGAGGTGCAGATACAAAGATACGAGTACGGGAAGCCTCTCGTCAAAGATGAAAGATCTCTATCAACGATGATGCGAAGATTGCATGATTGGTACTTGAAAATCTGCAGAGACTCTAGGGGGAGGACTCCTTTGTATGTGAAAGTTAAAAAGGAGCATGACCTCGTTGGAATTGATCTGTTGCCTGTTCCATTTGAGGAGTTCTATCAGTTTTTCAATCAATTGGCCCTCGATAAAACAACGGTCGCCTGCTACTGTCTGTAAGTAGTACTACTTCTGTCATTAAGTTTCTCTATATAGCTTAGCTCTTTCATTGCATGTATTTATAATCATCCTCACTATATTATGCAGATTGAAGATTGCCGAATTGAAGAAAAGACAAGTCGGTGATATTGGGTTCATTAACACATATCTCATAGATGCAACTCAGGTTAAACTTCATGCCGCAGCTACCGAGGCCAGCTTGCTACGATCGTTCGTAATAAAACAAAACAAAGATATAATACTCTTTCCTTACAACTTCAGGTGAGTGTTACTGTCTTGTGCGTATTCGGTTTCCCTTATATATTAGTCAAGGTTATAGTAATGTAATTCATGAGTTATGCATGTGTGTGCAGTTTCCACTATATTCTCCTAGAGATTAAGCTTGAGCAGGGAGTAGTAACCGTCTTGGACTCTAAACGAAAAGATCCCAAGGAGTATGCGGACATGACTGAAATCCTCAAGAAGTAAGTTAAATCGATCATTATCCACCATATCAGCAACTTTGTTCATTTCCTGATATCAAGTAATTGTTTTCTTTGTCCGGCAGGGTTTGGAGAAAATTCACCAAAACAGTTCCGGGACTGCCGAAGGAGCTGGAATTTAGACACCCGAAAGTAAGTACTATAGTAGCATGTTCCGTGCATCTCCTAGTGATTCAAGCACTAGTTTCATCAATACCATTTAGTATTCTTGCTTATCAGTTTGATTGACCTCTATTTCTTGTAAAGTGGTTGTGGCAGGAACAAGGGAATGATTTCTGTGGATACTACATCTGCGAGTCCATCCGCCACACGACCTGTGAGCGGGGCGGGTACTCTAATGAACAATATGAAGTACGTAAATAACAACATTCACAATTTTATTTTATTACCATCATTTGTGTTGGGTTTCATTCATTTATATATATATATGTATTGACCCCCTTCTTCAAATTAGATGTTTCGGAAGCGGGATGAACTCCTAGCACCAGCTCGCATGCGAGCAATTCAAGAGGAATTGGCGGCATTCTTTCTTGACCACATGATCCCTGAAGACGGAGAATTCTATGTGGACCCTGAGTCCGTATGATTATATTTGTAAGAGATAATTATTGTATATATGTAGCCGGTAGTGTTAGATAGATATACGAGAACTTGTTGTTCGACCAATCTCTCGGAGAAGGAGAGGTGGTCGATATCACTTCTCTCTGTATATATGCATATATGTTCATGACGATCTTTTGTTTCCTTCGTTTGCTTACTAGCTAGCTAGCGTGTCTAGTCCTCTCTATATACGTATGTATAGTACGTAGCGTCGACCAAGCACGGACATAACAGAGGACACTTCTCTCTATTAATTATAACTAGCTAACACAATATATGAAACACCTAAATTAACCCCCCAAAACCCCCAACCCCCCCTTCAAAAAAAAACCTCAGCCACAGAAGTGCTGACGCGTGGATGCCTATTGGTCCCGGTTGGTGCCACCAACCGTAGAGCCCAGTCAGGAGACCCTTTGGTCCCGGCACCAACCGG
>NC_041392.1:34561064-34564540 GCF_002162155.2 Triticum dicoccoides
AAAAAAAATAAAAACCCCAGCCACAGAAGTGCTGACGCGTGGATGCCTATTGGTCCCGGTTGGTGCCACCAACCGGGACCAAAGGGTCTCCTGACTGGGCTCTGCGCACTGCCCACGTGGAGGGCCTTTAGTCCCGGTTCTGGATTGAACCGGGACTAAAGGGCGGAGGTATTAGTACCGACACTTTAGTCCCGGTTCCTGAACCGGGACTAAAGGCCCTTACGAACCGGGACTATAGGCCCTTTTTCTACCAGTGGAATTAGACAAGGATAATTTCGTCCTAAATTATTTATAATTATGTGCCTTGGTCACCGTGCCAGAAATAATACACCTTAAAAAAAGGAATGAGGCAGTACTAATCAATGTTGGAGTATGTAGTTTCCAATTTTTGTTTCAACACAAGGGAGCAACGAGTACTATTTTGTTGATGCTTTAATATGCGCTTTGTAAAGAACAAATAATTCCCATTATTAATTAGCCAAGGGAAAAGCGTGCGGTTTTCAGAACACATGGAGAATACTATGTCTTTTATGCAGGTAATTTTATATTTATTCTTAATCACATAAGTACTTTAGACGGACTATATGTTTTGTCATTTGTCTCATACACTTTTTTTTGCGAAAAAGACCTATATCTATTATAAAGATTCACCGTAAGTACAGAGCACCACAAATATTCTGGAGTTTCAGTAGTTTTCTGGTATGTCTGGAAATGCAGAAATGTTGTTATTTTCGAGAAAAAACTTATCAATGATCCCATGATCCTCATAAAGCTGATTTGCTATTGGATTATTAGATGGTCTATTTTGCAGGTAAGGAGGAAATTGCAGGGATGCAGATGCTGGCGCTAAACTACTCGAACAGGTTGCAAATGAAGTTTACAAATCATGGCAAGGCTAGAGACATGGGTTACTGAGGGTTGGTGGCTGAATCTGAAGCTAAAAAGACTGGCGATCTCTGCTTCGTTTCTTCCCATGTGAGGAGCTGTAGATTGCCCTTATTTCAGCAATCTTTATTGGGTTTCCTTTTCTGTTGCTAATGTAGTAATGCTGCTAGGTTTTTCCTATTTGCCAAGTTGGGCTTCTCAACCCTTTTCATGTTGGGGTTGTGGGAGAGGTTTGGTTTGTGATATGATAATGTTCTAGCTCCTTGGGTGCTGGAGACTGCTGCTATGTAAGTAGTTCCTTCTTTTGTATGTTGTCGATCTAGTTGTGCTGTTGTTTTACTTGGATTACTGATCCTTGTAAGTTGAACTCAGTGGGTGTTATGTTTTGGTTGGTGGTTTGTACTGGGTCCTGAACCTTGTGGTTTCTTTTTTTTAACACAGTCCAGTCACAAGCACTCATATATATGCGCATACACTCATCCCTAAAAACGCACACACGCATATCCTATTAATAGAAATCGAAGGGGGTGACCCCGCTTTTAATAAAAAAAATAGATGAGACCTCATGGAAAGTTTCTTAAAGATTGAACTGGAGTGGACGACCTAATCTTTTAATTTTCCTATTCCTTTAATCCCAAAGATGCAATATGTAAAATATGAAACTCTGTATTCAGAGCAAATTTTATTTTGAACCAACATGCATAATACTATATAAAGAAACTATCCGATCCAATCCAAAGAAACTACCAATAACAGGTAACAACAAACTTGTCAGAAATTTTCCATATTCATATTGTATTCTTTGGTAGGCAGATTTACCATTATTAATAGATCAACGGCCATGTCCTGCCCCGACAATGTGACTTTGGGAGAAGACATATTGTGTACGTGTAATGTGGAGTTTTTTAGCACGTGGGCATTTGAGCACGTTTTTTTTGCAATAACTAAAAAATGATGTTAAAAGCTTCAAAAGACAATTGAACTTTTTCTAACACAAATACGTACGCACGTGCTCTGAGTATCTGTTGTTTTTCGTTCAAAAATACGTTATGATATATGCTGAACAAAATAGACAAATTTTCGGTCCAAAGTCTTTTTTTATCTTTCACATGCAAGCGTGTTTATTGATGAAATTTTGCACAACCATACTACTAGTACTAGTAGAATGCCCGTGCGTTGCCACGGGCTCTTGAAATAATTTACAAGAGTTAAATGTTAAATTCCACACATACAAAGAATATAACACAAACACAATTATTTAATACCTGGAGTCCATTTTTGCAAAGTAAATTGATAACATAAAGAAAAATTAACGACATGTTCATATAACAAACTGAGCGATGTTTCAACTAAACATTTATTACAAAACTATTAATATCTAGATGATGCGCTTAAGAAATTCTTTCACAATGTCAGGAAAGTTTCCTTTAGCTTCATTTCCATGATGTTTTAGCAAGTATAATAAAAACTGCTTCCTGAATTCATACCCATCCTGCACAAACAATACATGTAGTTAATATGGAATTTTCACGCCGAAGATCTTAAAACATGTAATGGACAATATTCACCGCGCAAATCGGCTTGACCAATTCTTTACCGTTCCACCAGAGCATAAAATGAAAAACAAAATAGCCAGACACATTCCTGCAAAACTTTAAATTAATAATATAAAGAATATAGTGATTATAAAAGTAAATGTTTTTGTTATGAATTCATTACCCGTCTATACTCGTTGGAACACCGAACGGAAATAAACGTTGCCATTTAGATATATCATAATTCCAACCAGGCAACTTTATTATGAGTGCTTCTTTGAAATCCCTTGCAAAACTTTTTAATTTCGGTGTGTGCCTCATCTTTTTTTCCGCTAACGATTGTGATGTTTGAATATGATCCATAATATATAGACGACGTGCCTCTTTGTCGATAACGTACAAGATGTATCGGCCGATGGATGCATAGGGAATATAAATCTACAAGTGGGGCTATTAGAAACAACAATAAACCATGATAACAATGGACAAAATACTTTACTTACCTTGTTGCACGATGAGATGTCGTTGTCCATCCCAGGCCAGCTATCAAATAATGTTGCCAACGTCTGGATAGTTTCCTTCTCACAAAACTTCTGACCTCGTGTTGACTCTAGCATCATGGACTAAGCAAACACTACTAGGAAAATGCTTATAAGTAGACATTTAGCAGTAGCGTTGGTTAGAGACCCCACGCTACTGCTATTTAGCAGTAGCGCCGGCCAGAACCAACGCTACAAGCGTACGTTAGTAGTAGCGCTATATTTCACGGCCATCACTACTGCTAATGGGCCACGCTCTCGGCCCCTGTTGCAGCTTTAGCTATAGTGCTGAGCCTCCTCCCCCACGCTGCCGCTAGTCCCACCTCTGCTTCCTCTCCCTCGCCGGCCCGCGCGCGCACCCCTCTCCCCTCACTCACACTCACACGCTCACACCAAATCGAATCCCTCCCCTGATCCGGCCGCCGCCCCCGCGTCCTACTCCGGCCGCCCTCCCCGCGCAGGCCCCTCTTCCTCCGTTGGCCGCCCTTCCCCGCGCCGGCCCTCCTCCCCTGCCGCC
>NC_041392.1:34565044-34620443 GCF_002162155.2 Triticum dicoccoides
CCCCGCGCCGGCCCTCCTCCACCGAGAGGTACTCCTCCCTCCTTCCTCCTCCTCCCTCCCTCCCTAGTTATAGTTATTAGAGATTAGTTAATTATTTTGAATCCTAGTTAAAAAAAATGTAGGTTCTTAGAATAATGTAGGCATTTTAGTTGAATTTGTAGGTGTTTTAGTTAAATTTGTAGGTGTTTTAGTTAAAAATGCAGGTTTTTAGAATAATTTAGGTTATGCATGATCTAACCCTTGCTTGGACAGATTAGGTATGAACCCTAGTTAATTCGTATGAACCCTAGGTTTCTAAATTTAGCTAGGTTTTAAAGTTAGGATAGAAATTTAGCTAGGTTTTTAATTAGGTGTAGTTAATAGAATTTAGGTGTTTTAAGTATATTTAAAAGAGTTTTAGATGTTTTAGTTGTTTTAGGTGTAGTTAAAAGAATTTTAGGTGTTTTAGTTGTTTTAGGTGTAGTTAACAGAATTCTAGGTTATTTTTTAGTTAAAGCAATTGTTGTTATTTTTTTAGTTAAAGCAATTTTTCCTGTTAATATGCAAATTTGCAGCGGACATGTCATGCATATTTTGAATATGTCACATTTTGGACATGTCATATTTTTCCGAGTGGCCTATGTTTTGCCAGAAATGTCAATTCGTTTACGTTCTGGCAAATTTCAGGTGCTCGATATGTCCTGTTTTTAGCAAAGGTCATGCCAAATTTTGCTAAATGTTTATTAATTTTGTTTTCATAATTAAGCATTTTGTTCTCGACGTCGACGATGCCTATCCCGCATCCTCGTCGTCGACTCGGCGGAGGACTCCTGGTTGAGCCAAGGGGCCATGTCTGGGACTGGGCTCCGCCGGGCTGGCACTGGGTTGTGCTACCTTCTGGTGAGCGCAGCTTAGTGAGGAGCCAGCCCGTCGTCGACCCGGAGCTTCTTTGGTGGCGGTCACGTGGGCCTGCATCGGTGGAGAGGCTTGAGTCCCCCGCGCAGGTGGTACAGCACCGTGTCATGGAGGAGAACGCGCACGTCCAACGCTACTTGGTTGCGTTGGCGAACGGCCGGTTCTCCAATACCTGGCAGATTCTTTGGGGATCTCACCGGAGCTATGATCCATTGATGGTTCCTTCTCTTTGGGTGTCCACCGCGGCCCACTGAACCTAGAGGAGCTATTATTCGAGATGTATTAGTGATATTATATGATGATCTTTGCTACAAACTACTATATATGTATTCGATGATGGATTATTAATTACCTATTAGTTATTTGCTTATTGAATGCAAAAGATGAGCGCGGTTTGTGCTACAAACTACTATATATGTATTCATGATGGATTATATGATGATCTTTGCTACAAACTACTACAAACTACAAATTTTAGGTGTTTTAGTTGTTATATGATGATCTTTGCTACAAACTACTATATATGTATTCGATGATGGATTATTAATTACCTATTAGGAAATGTCTGGCGACGAAAGGGAATTCGCTATGTGCGACTACTGCAAAGATGAGCGCGGTCTGTGCGACATGCCTCACTTGGTAGAAGGTCGGCGCTTCAGCATCAAGCTCCAAGAGACCTTCAATGTTGAAACGGTACGCAACGATGACAAGTGTTTTTTGTTATTTTTTGCACGACTTCTCTGCTTCTTCAACGTGTAATTTCCGTCTTTTACAATTCGACTAGCTTATCCCATGCCATGCAAGACGCTATGTCTGGGAGCAGATGGGTTTTGAAGATCATGAAAGAATGGAGACAAAGATAATTCAACTAAGGACCCATCATGGTTATGATTTTGCTGTAAATCTATACAATTCTGTGAACTCATCCAATTTTGGTTGCCTGAATTGGGAAGCCCTTTGCAAGGTGTAACACCCCATATGTAACTTTTCCCAATTTGGCATTATATCCATCTTGTTCGTCATCAATTCGTAGTGGTTTCATCTTTTCGGTTTCCTATTTGGGTTTTGTTTTGTTTCTCATTGCTTTGTTTTTGTCTTGTCTTGTCATTAATTGTTGCATCATGGCCTCCTCACATGTTGCATTATGCTTGGTGTGAGTTCATACGTGTTGTGTTGTTGCATGCTTCATGCATTTGATCTTGCATCATCACCTCCATCTTCTATCCATTCCTTGCTTTCATTTTTGAAAGATCATATATCCTCACCCCATTAATGCCCATCTCTTCCTCATAAATCTACCTGTTCTAAACCCCCCTGCTAATTTCCATCAAATTTTAAGTTGTTTTGGTTAGGTTTTAAAATAGCTCAAGTTTGATCTATATTCACACTTGACTTATTTTCTTACCTCTAAAAATATCGAAGACAATTTATTCAAATAGAGCACTATCTCAGGTTCATGAGAATATATTTTATTTTTATTGTGCCCCTTTCCTTTGACCCTGGCCTTTTCAGTTTATTTTTCGTTTGAAGAAAATAGCAAAGAAAAGAAAATGGCTCACCTCTGCTTACCTGGGCCAGCCTCCCTGCACGCAAGCCGCCGTAGCCCAGCAGCAGCATACCGCCCCCCAGCCGCATGGGCCTCCTTCCTCACGGACCGGCCCACCTGCGTTCCAGCAGGCCCAGACCACGCGCGCCCTAACCCTCGTTCCCCATCTCTCCTTCCTCTCCCTCTCATCCTCCCTCCAGCGCTGCCAGAGAGAAGCAAAGCGCACGCCCTGCCCGATCCCATCTCCCTCTCGATCTCTTCCCTACTCGCTGCCTCTCCTTCCCTCGTCCTCCTCCCAACACTTGCACGCAGAGGAGCAGCATCCCATTCCCCTGATCCCCTTGTCACTACCTTGGCCTCCGGCCATGGCGCCCACACCGACCACCCTGCAGGCCGGTGCCCTTGCCGGAGCCACCTTGCCTCGCCTCCTCCTGCAGGTCCCGATGACACACGCCCCGACGCGACCGCCCTTGGCTCGCCTGCCTTACCTCGCGCGACCCGCATGGCCGCCGGTCATTGAGGCCACCATGCTGGCCTACAGTTTCGCGCACACCGCCGCTGCCCTCCTCTGCTCCGCCTCCGTTGCACCAAGGAACCCCGACCATCTCCTACTCCTCGCCGACCTTCGCTGTGTGCGCCGCCGCTTCACTGCTTCAGGCCAAGGCCGACGCCGGCCACTGCTTCTAGCCGCGGCTCGGCCATGCACCAACAACCAGTAGCTCAAGTTGCCTCCATTCATCTCCGGTGACCTCCTGAGGCAGAGCCGTGCAAACCCCAATGCACCCGTGGGCGTCAAGTACCTCTGCCGAAGACTCCCACCGAAGACACGTGAACGACTACTACATGAACGAGCACCACGACGACCCTCGAAGAGTTCGGATTTGTCAAGTTCATCTACGTGTGTACGACTACATACCCGGGATTCATCTAGTACCTCTACGGGAGACCCGAACGTCTACGAATGATGCACGACGCCCGGAGCCCTCGGATCCATCAAGTTTGACTACCTTCGTGTGTACCACTACCGTCACCCCGAAGACGTTGGAGTCATCAAGTACCTCTCTGAATGAACGTGAACGACTACCGTCGCAAGAACGGGACCGGAAAGTCCGAAGACCCCAAGTACCACGACACCGATAACATGGACATCTACGGAAACTCGGGCAACGATAAACATGTACCGCTACCGTCGTCGAGATCGCGAGAACCTCTACCGTCGACCCTAGAGCATGCGAGAACGACTACTTCCCCTACCGCCGTCACGAGAACTGTCCCGTTTGCACGCTTCGAAGGTATAACCCCGAGACGAGCGCCCGGGAATGAATGCTTGTGATGTATGAGATGCTCGTGCTTGCTCCGTGCTCGAATTGTCGGTACACGTTGCCCCTCTTTTGCCTTGTCACCGTGGTCAACCCGTGGGACACCCGGTATCCGGGATCACCCCCCGTAACTCTTGCATGTTTCACGCACTCACACTTGTCCTTTGCACTAGCATCTCATTTGAGTAGCCGGATCACCGGAATGTTGCCATGGTAACATTTCCATTTCGTCACCGTGGCACCCTTTCTTTCCACCACGGTGACAAATGCTTCATAATGCTCTTGTCAACTTTTAATAAACAATTGCATAAACTTGTCCATGTCATCCGCATCATAATAACAACAATTAAAATGTTTAAATTGTTGTTTGCTTTTAAATTACTAATGCATATGGGGATTTACCGGATTTGTTGTTTGTTATATCCGGCCCCATTTAAATTGCTTAGTTAGATAGTTTCTTTTATGCTTCACCTCTTGCCATGTTAACCAACATTTAATATTGTTGAGTACCTAAACGAGATCGAACTAAATAATCAAATGTGGTGTTTCGGCAATATGCAACTCGTTGCATATTGAGCTCCACTTAATTTGTAGAATTGTTTGTTGCATATTGCCATGCCTATTTAAACCGGACATGCATCATACTTGGTTGTGCATCATCCCATGTTTATGTGGTGGTTGGTTACCATGTTGTTTGCTTTCTTTCCGGTGTTGCTTCTTCGGGTTAGTTCCGATAACGTCGTGTTGTGAGGATCCATTCGACTTCGTCCGTTTGTCTTCTTCATGGACTCATTCTTCTTCCTTGCGGGATCTCAGGCAAGATGACCATACCCTCGAAATCACTTCTATCTTTGCTTGCTAGTTGCTCGCTCTTTTGCTATGCCTATGCTGCGATACCTACCACTTGCTTATCATGCCTCCCACATTGTTAAGCCAAGCCTCTAACCCACCTTGTCCTAGCAAACCGTTGTTTGGCTATGTTACCGCTTTGCTCAGCCCCTCTTATAGCATTGTTAGTTGCAGGTGAAGATTGGAGTTTGTTACTTGTTGGAACATGGATATTTTGTTGGGATATCACAACATCTCTTATTTAATTAATGCATCTATATACTTGGTAAAGGGTGGAAGGCTCGGCCTTATGCCTGGTGTTTTGTTCCACTCTTGCCGCCCTAGTTTCCGTCATATCGGTGTTATGTTCCCGGATTTTGCGTTCCTTACACGGTTGGGTTATAATGGGAACCCCTTGATAGTTCGCTTTGAATAAAACTCCTCCAGCAAGGCACAACCTTGGTTTTACCATTTGCTTCACCACCACCTACTTTTCCCTTGGGAGTCGCGCTCCTGAGGGTCATCTTATTTTAACCCCCCCCCCCCCGGGCCAGTGCTCCTCTAAGTGTTGGTCCGAACCAAGTAGACTGCGGGGCCACCTCGGGGCAACTTGAGGGTTGGTTTTACTCGTAGGATGTCTCATCTGAGTGTGCCCTGAGAACGAGATATGTGCAGCTCCTATCGGGATTTGTCGGCACATTCGGGCGGCTTTGCTGGACTTGTTTTACCATTGTCGAGGATGTCTTGTAACCGGAATGCCGAGTCTGATCGGATGGTCTTGGGAGAAGGAATATCCTTCGTTAACCGCGAGAGCTTGTGATGGGCTAAGTTGGGACACCCCTGCAGGGATTGAACTTTCGAAAGTCGTGCCCGCGGTTATGGATAGATGGGAATTTGTTAATGTCCAGTTTTAGAAAACCTAAACCCTAACTTAAATAAAACACATCAACCGCGTGTGTAACCGTGATGGTCTCTTTCCGGCGGAGTCCGGGAAGTGAACACGGTGTTGGAGTAATGCTTGATGTAGGTTGTTCTAGGATCACTTCTTGTTCATAGTTTCTCGAACGTGATTTGCCTTCTCTTCTCGCTCTCATTTGCGTATGTTAGCCACCATATATGCTAGTGCTTGCTGCAGCTTCACCTCACATACCTTTTTCCCTGCCTATAAGCTTAAATAGTCTTGATCGCGAGGGTTTCAGATTGTTGAGTCCCCGTGACTCACAGATACTTCCAAAACCAGTTTGCAGGTGCCGTTGAAACCGTACAGGTGACGCAACCGAGCTCACGGAGGAGCTCGATGAAGATCGTATTCGTTATATTGTTCCGTTTTTCAGTTGATCAGTAGTGGAGCCCAGTTGGGACGATCGGGGATCTATGTAGCTTTTGGGGTAGTCTTCTTTTATTTTGGTTCCGTAGTCGGACCTTGATTGTATCTGGATGATGTAATGCTTTATTCATGTATTGTGTGAAGTGACTATTGTAAGCCAACTATGTACCTCTTATTCCCTTATTCATTACATGGGTTGTTGTGAAGATTACCTCACTTGCGACATTGCTTTCAATGCGGTTATGTCTCTAAGTCATGCTTCGACACGTGGGAGATATAGCCGCATCGAGGGCGTTACACAAGGCGTATGATTTTCATGAGGGTATGCTTCTCACCTTCGATCTTGGTGATCCTGACATCGACGGAAATGATATGACCATTTGGGTCCTTGTTGACACGCTTCCAGTTCTACCGCTATGTGAGTTTCTTAAACATATTTACTACGTAATTTATATTGTTTATTTCAAAATATTTGACAGTTTATTTCCATCGACAACTTATTTTCATTCTTCAAAAAATGTATGGAAAATGCTAGAGAGAACCTACTACTATAATGATGAAGCACAATTAACTTATAAGGAGCAAGATGGTCTTATTGCATTTTTTACTGATATTGAGAATTACAATAGCTATTATCAAACTCCTCCACATTATGGTCAATACGTGCCACTAGTGCACGTGTTGAACTACGGTAACATCAATGGAGATATCATGGTAAGATTTTCTACTATTACGACATCCGTGCATCTTTTGCATAAATTTTTCTAAAACTAAACTATGTTGCTAACTACAAAGTTATTACTATGTTTTTGAACAGAAAAATCCCGATGGATTGTGTACCTCATCTGATGTTGACGAGAGGTCGCGTTAATGTTATGAGCTTACGGTCACCACGGCCAGGCCAGCCGCAGTATCCACATCACTCCTGTCCATACCGGATTTCTAAAAGCATGGAAGCCATGATAATAGATGATTTCAAAAAATGTTTGAACCATCGTAGAGAGCTACTTGGAAGCAACATTGTGCGTAGGCCAAGACTTGGAGACAAGATGATCTCCATTCTTTATTATGGAGAGTCAATTTTCCTTAATGCAGCGTCAATGTCTATCTTGTTTTATGATATTTTACCTAAGAGAGGGTAGAGTAGGTCCTATGAGAGGAGTAGGTCGTAGATAGAATGTGTTATTATGTGCTACAATGTGTTAGAGTTGATGATGAGGAGGAGTTGTGATTATGACTAGTGACCAACTTGTTATATGATGTCTCATTGACGAACATTGTTTGATGGTGATGACAAGTGGTAATGAATATGCTATTTAAACAGACTAGTTCATGATGAGTTATTATTGTATAAAAGATATATCAGTTTAAACATGTACAACGCCAAAATGCTAAAAAAAGCATGTTAGCAGTAGCGCGGGTCTGAAAACGCACTACTAGTACTTGAACTTACCAGTAGCGCTGGCCTAAAAACGCGCTACTGTTACAAAATAGTTGTAGCGCCGTAGCAGTAGCACTGGTGCCCGCGCTACTGGTAGCTCAAAAACCAGCGCTACTGGTAAGCATTTTCCTAGTAGTGAAAAAAAGAAATATTGTTTCAACATGTTGATACTAATGACACATAGAATGAAGAGTTATGATAACTTACACAAAATCGTAGATCCATCTAGTGTACAGGAGGGTCTGTGAACAGTACTCCCTCGTCACATGCCAGCATACGCACGGCGGTGTTGAAGCAATCATTGTCCATGGGCTGGTCCATGTTAAGTATGCACTAAAGTTTCTTAAGACTTAAGCCCATTGTCTCGGGTGTCGAGCTCCGGACCCATATCTTCCTAAAAATTGGACGATAAGAAGAACAATAATATACATCCGCACATTAAATATTGATACATGATACTTACTTCAAACAACCGGCATCATCGATCGACATGACGTAGTTGCAGAGGCCGGCAAGTAATTCACGTTGGTCCGTGGGTATGATAGTGATTGGGGCAGGACGTTTGTGTTTTACTACGTCAGATGGATTCTCCAGGATCTCGAGATCAGAATTAGCTAAAGTTTCTTCATCATCAGGTTGATGGTATATGGGACCTCCTTTTAGCTTATTCAGCTCTGAATCGAGGAAAAAGACAGCTAATTTTTATCGAAAATGTTTCATATCCTCCTACAAAATATATATATAAACAATTTATATAAAATTTTGAGATAAAATAACGAGATAATGTATAAAAATGAAATACCTGGGTGAACTGGTCTGACAGTCCATGTGATGTCCAGTATTCCATATAGTTTAGCATAAACAGTCCATATGATACGCTAAAATATTATAAAATAATGCTTTAGAATATCACACAGATAAATCAAATGAACAAACCATTGCAACTGATCTTTCACATACAAGCGTGTTTATTGATGAAATTTTGCACAACTATACTACTAGTATTCTATATACGCAGGTACACAAAATTTCAGATTTTTTGGAGCCGTAAGAATCATTTTTTAGGTGTACGCGTCCCTGATTTAAGACAATGCAAGTGCTGGAATCAGAAGCTTTTGTGTCGGCGCGTGGACCGACTGACTAATTAGTGCTGTGCCGCACCGTGCAAATGTTCCATTGTTCCGCGGATTAGTTGGACGGGGACACACCACGTTTAGTCAGAAGAATCGTGTCGACGGTTATCCCATCCCCGCCGCGCGTCGTCGGCACTAATCGTATCCTCAAGATCGTTTCGCCGAATTTCTCAAATGGGACCTGTCGAGCGCTTTTGTCCGTGGAAGCATTAGCTGCACCATTAGGCGGCGCCAAAGGAGGAATAGCATTTTCTGCACAAGCCAAGTGCGCGTGGCGAGCAGGAGCGCTGTCGAGCTTGTTCTTGTGCCTTCACCAAGGGAGAGGTATCATTTCCGAAAGGTGAATGCTATGCTATTTGTGTTGTGCTGGTCACGAATTTGGCAGAGACCATAATCAACCTCGCATTTTTAGCTTGGGCCTATATATGCTTATTCTCGGCTCTCTCGATATGTTTTCACAGTCATACTTACTGCTAGTTCAGACAAAGAATATGGTAAAGCAGCTGATGCATCATGCACCGAGCCAAGTGTTTTTCCACTGGTGTTGCAGTGGGTCGATCTCGTCATATCGTCTCCGTTGTGTCGTGCCAATAATGGTTGGACAGACTCGGCGGGTGTCCGGCCGGCCTGGTCGAGGACATGTTCACGTGAGCCGCATCGTCCGGTGCACGCAAGCACGCACGCAAGTGGCGTTCTATTATCACTGCTTTGCTTCGACAGAGATATACTTAAGCATATATGTATATAATTCCTCTGTAAAAAATTATAAGAGCGTTTAGATAACTAAGTATATTCCAACAGTTGAAAAGATGAGCAGAAACACTGAACATCTCGCTTTTTTGTAAAGCAGAGAGAGAGGAAGGTCAGAGGTGAAACCCAGGACAACTCAAACTGCAATCCGTAATCTGAAGGCATAAAGCTTCACAGTAGCAACGGAATCAATTACGGGAGCACCAAGTTTCCTCTCCCTCTCTCTCTCCCTCTCTTTTGGGTTCGCATGTCATAATGCCGTCCTCATGTTTCACATGGCCTGTTTTGGAGTTTCAGCTGACTTTTTTTTAAGAAAAGGAGAAGACAGTGGACTTAGGGCGAGAGCAGGGCAGCTTCCTGATGCATGCATGTAAGACAAATTCAGGAGTCGTGAACGCGGTCAAAGGTCAGACGTGCTTAGGGAACACACACAGCGAGGCAAAATTTTGTGTTTTGACCCTTGTGAAGAAGTTGTTCGAGATGTGAGCCTCGTTTGCAAAAATCTCGGGATCCGATCCTTTTCCTACACCAAGGGTCATGGCGGCAAGGTATAACAGCCTATCGTCAAGGTCCCCAGGGACCTCGGCGGTAGGGTTGCACACAGACGAATGAACACAGTGGCTCATTAACAACATCTTAACTGTTTTATTTTTTAAAAAACAGCCTAACTGTTTTTTAATTCTTCTTTGTACTACGTGACTGTCAGTGCAGAATCTAGATACCAGCAGCATATTCTACTTCTATCCGTAAAAAAAGCATATTCTACTTGTACAGCGCGGCTACCGATTTTTTTATAATTAATAATTAATAATTCAGTAATTGCAGAACTGGTAAAGGATATGTGAAAATTCTAAAAATAGGAAAGACGCAAATAACAACAGCCTCCACGCTTGGACGCCATTAAAAACCACGTTCACTTCTGGACGCTATTGCCAACAGCGTCCAGTTATGTGGTTCGGCCCGTGCTCTAATTAAACTGAACGGAGTCGTTTCTCGTTGATGTTCCATGATCCGTAAAACCTAGTTCGCTTGCAATCATTGCTCTTCGTCCTTGACGTGCGTCAAGCAACCTCGGCCCATGTTACAAACCCACCTACTACTCCATCAAACACAACGGATTACTACTCTCTCGTATTGATTCACTCAAGCATCATGCCTGGTTACGTAGGGAAAAAACTAGAGAGGAGAGGTCCAGAGGAAGAGAGCTAAGACCATCTCTAGGCGATCCCTTAAAATATAGTACAGTAAACCGCGGAGTAAAGCTAGTGGACAATTTTTTACTTCACTAAATTTTTGCCCAACCTAGCTGATCTCGTAAATTGAGCGGAGTAAAAAACAAATTCGGATATGATGAACACAAATTTAATTCAAACAAACTTACTAACCAAAATTCGACACCTATTAATAACATTTAACATTTTCAACAACTAAAACATAGTCTACTAACGGAACTAAACTTACTGATCTGATTGATATCTGTATCATGGACAAACGACATCCAGTCCGCCATGGACATTCCACTAATCATGGGGTTGGTCGGGGCATGTGCCGTCGGCTGGGTCGTCATGGAAGATTCTTCTAAATTTGGTCCTGAAGTCGCCATTTTTGCCGCCTCCGCTTCCACTACTACCTCTGTTGTCGTCGTTGTCTTCATCGCTTGACGTCACGATGCCCTCCCTCCCCCCCCCCCAGCTAGCTGCTCGGACAGGCGGCGCTCCGCCTCCACTTTCTCTATGTAGAGGCGGTGGAGATCCGCCATGTACGCCTCGTCGTAGGACTCCACCGCAAGCCTTTCCATCGCCTCCCAGTCCTCTCTTGCCTCTTTTGTCAAGGTCCTTCACATTCTTATAGGAATAAGAGCGACACTACTAATAGCCACATCAACAACACAATTAACTTGCATATCCATCTTCTAAGATTCTGACCCACTCATTACGAGTGCACCGCTCGGGCCATCTTTAGTTTCATCAAGCATGCACGTTATTGGTCAGTCGTTGTTCTTGCGCTGCTCATTCCGCTTCAGCATGCTTGGCCATAGCATGAGTGTGACGTTGCATTCGGGACATGACAGCCGACAACGCCAATCATCACATGAGAGACATCGTCTCACCGGCCGCTCGCTGTTACGATCCACCAATCGACATTTCTTTGAACAAGCAAGCTGATTAGTTTGGGGACAGCCGATTCAGAGATTTCTGGGTTGGTTCAATCATGCATTGTACGCGACTAACACTAGCGTCGAAACCTGGACATGGTTCACAATAGCGGCCAGCCTGGACGCTGTTACTCATAGCGTCCTTCCCATTTTTTAAAATTTCAAGTTACATTTACCAGTTTTGGAATAATTGAATTATCATTTATTATTAATAAAAAAATCGGGCGCGGCTATACTGTGGCTGGCAATGCACACTCCACCCCGGCTTGGCGGGAAAACTGGACTCGCCTAATCTTATCCGGTTAGTTGTTTGGAATTCAGAAGAAAAATGCACATCTAGTCCAATTCTAACGCGGTGTGCATTCAGGTTGTTTGAATTCAACTTGGAAAACAGGGTGCATGCATGCGTGCTGGCGGACGGGAGATAGATAATTAGTCTACCACTCGGTTGTTGGGACGCCTCTCAACTTTTGGATCTCGGCCACAGAATCGACCTCAACGCCGCTTAATTATTTCCTTCTTCATAGTCGCTGGCGAGAGCGAGTGAGATGCTCGGATGCGACAATGCCGTTCCGCTGTGTTGGACTAGCCACTGCATGCGGCGGCCGCAGCCTACCTAGTTGGTATAGTAGTTTTACACTGCACGTGTGTGAGTAGTAGTTACACTGCACGTGCAAGTATTTCCAAAATCAAATGAATGATTAGCTAGAGGTTCCAAGACCAGCGAACGCGTGTGACCCCGTGTCACTACTGCTATATTGTACTTCCTCCGTTCGGAAATACTCGTCGGAGAAATGCATAAAAATGAATGTATCTAAAATTAAAATACGTCTAGATACATTCATTCCTCCGACAAGTATTTCCGAACGGAGGGAGCGGTTGTAGTCGAATCTGCCAGCAAGAGTTGAATAATGCGAGACATTAAGAAATGCGCACAAGAAGCTGAAACATTTTGATTGATGCTTTCTTGGAAAGGGCATGGACAGAAACATGTTTGATGCTTTCTTGGAACGAGGATACAAGTTGTGCGTCGTCCCGTTCCACCATTGTACAAGTGGTGCTAGAAGTGCAAACTTGCTGGGTCACCAACTTGTTGCTATATATTTATACTCAGGAATCAAAACAGCATTTCTTTCTTGCTCTTTTTTTTTGCGAGGAATCATTTATTTCTTGCTGACAATCTGACTTCAGGACGACATGATGTTGGTAAGGTTTTAGGAGTTGGCATTTCTCACTGTGTTTGGTAAGATAGAGACAGCATCAATACATATACGACGGTGCCGACTTGTGCTATTTATTACATGCTCGTACAGTTAAATGTTAAATTATGACCCCGATATAGAGGCGTTGGGAGTTAGAGTACTGGATAACTTTTGTGCGGACCTTGCACCATCCTTTCCTGAGTCAGAGGAAGAGGATGACACCATAGAGGGTGAAGTAGTTAGATCCACAGAGCCCGGTATTGAGGACCGGGTGGAGGATCAGAACAAACCCAAACGCAAGTGGAAGCGGAAAATTTACCCGACTTCGGCGGTTCGCAGGAGTGCTAGGATTCGTACCTCTAAAAAATTTCATGACGAAATATGAGAGGACTCTTTTGGAATAGCAGAGGTCTGAAAGACTTGGCTAAAAGAAGGTTTCTTGCAGATGCGTCGATCGATCATAGGTTGGATTTCATTGCTCTTTCGGAAACTGGTAGAGATAATTTTGTGCCCCAGTTCCTCAATACTTTATCGGGCGGTGTCGATTTCGATTGGCACTGCCTGCCTTCGCGAGGAAGATCGGGAGGGATCTTACTTGGAGTGAGATGTGATTCACTGGAAGTCCGAAGTGTAGTGATGGGTGACTTCGCGGTTAAGTTTCTGGTTAGGTCCAAAGCTGATGGGTTTAACTGGGCTCTGGTAGCGGTGTATGGTGCAGCGCAACCCGAGTTTAAACCGGAGTTTTTGGCGGATCTTGTCCGAATTTGCGGCTCCGAGCAGCTCCCGATTTTAGTTGGGGGTGATTTCAATATCATTAGAAGGAGAGAGGAAAAGAATAATGATAATTTTGATGGCAGATGGTCGTTTCTGTTCAATACCATTATTGAAAGCTTGGATCTGAGAGAGATAGAGCTTTCTGGTAGAAAATTTACTTGGGCTAATAATTTGCCAAACCCGACGTTTGAGAAGCTGGATCGAGTCCTAGCGAGCGTCGAGTGGGAACAAAAATTCCCTTTGGTAACGGTCCAGGCTCTCTCGCGTGGAATTTCTGATCACACACCCTTATTCATGGACTCGGGTGAGCCAAACCTCGTAGGAAACAAAAATTTCTTTTTTTTCGAGCTGGCATGGTTTGAGCGTGAAGGATTCTTGGATCTGATAGCCAGGGAATGGGCTAAGGATGCGGGAGGTAGGACTTCTGTTGAGCGCTGGCAGAATAAGATCAGGCATTTGAGAAGTTTCTTACGTGGGTGGGCTAAACACCTTAGTGGGATTTATAAGGTTGAAAAGGAAAGGCTTCTTTCGCTTATTCAGTCCCTAGATTTAAAAGCCGAATCCACGATTTTGCAAGCCACGGAGCTTCATGCTAAAATTGAAGCAGAGATGAGGTTGAAAGAGCTCCTCCGTGAGGAGGAATTAAAGTGGGCGTTGCGGGCTAAGGTCCGCAAAGTTGTCCAGGGGGACGCGAACACTCAATTCTTTCACTTGATTGCTAATGGCAAGCACAGAAAGAAGAGAGTCTTTCAGCTTGAACAAGCTGAAGGAACTATTTTAGGACAGGATAACCTCAAAATATACATAACCGAGTACTATAAGAAGTTGTTTGGATCTCCGGAGGATAGTTCTATATCCCTGGATGAGTCCAGGGTGGAGGATGTGCCTCAACTCTCTGCTGATGAAAATGATATTTTGGTTGCCCCGTTCTCAGAGAAAGAGGTGTTTGAAGCTATTGCGCAGATGAAGAACAATAAGGCTCCAGGACCGGATGGATTTCGAACGGAGTTCTGTAAAAAGTGTTGGCATATTATTAAGGGGAATTTGCTACCAATGTTCCATGATCTATTCTCTGGACAGCTTCAGTTATTTCATTTAAATTTTGGAACCATAACATTTCTTCCTAAAAAAACGGAAGCTGTGAGAATTGAGCAGTTCAGGCCGATATGTCTCCTTAATGTTAGTTTCAAAATCTTCACCAAGATTGGGACTAATAGGCTCACACAGATTGCGCATTCTGTGGTGCGGCATTCCCAAACTGCTTTCATGCCGGACAGAAACATCCTAGAAGGGATGGTGGTCCTTCATGAAACGCTCCACGAAATTCACACAAAAAATTAGATGGAGTTGTTTTTAAAGTGGATTTCGAGAAAGCGTACGATAAAGTCAAATGGCCATTCCTTCAACAGGCCTTGCGTATGAAAGGTTTTGATGAAGCCTGGCGACGCCAGGTAGAATCGTTCATGCAAAAAGGGAGTGTTGGAATTAAAGTGAATCACGACATAGGTCATTATTTCCAGACACATAAGGGCCTGAGACAAGGGGATCTGATGTCTCCCATCATGTTCAACATTGTAGTTGATATGTTGGCAATTTTGATAGGAAAGGCTAAGGAGGCTGCCCAGGTGGGTGGCTTGGTACCTCATCTAGTTGATGGAGGTGTGTCCATCCTTCAGTACGCCGATGATATGATCATCTTTATGGAGCATGACTTGGCCAAAGCGAGAAATATGAAGCTTGTGTTATGCTTGTTCGAACAATTGACCGGGTTAAAGATTAACTTTCACAAAAGCGAATTGTTCTGCTTTGGTAGAGCCAATGACGAACAAGAGGCATATAGGCAATTGTTTGGGTGCGAATTGGGGACTTTACCTTTTACGTACTTAGGTATACCAATCCACCATCGTAAGCTGACAAACAGAGAATGGAAGTGCATCGATGACCGATTTGAAAAGAAACTGAGTTGCTAGAAGGGCAAGCTCATGTCATACGAAGGCCCATTAATTCTGATTAACTCGGTTCTCAGGAGTATGCCTATGTTTCTTTTATCGGTCTTCGAAGTACCAGTTGGAGTTAGGAAACGACTGGACTTCTATCGACCCCGATTCTTCTGGCAGAGCGATGAATTAAAAAGAAAATACCGACTCGCCAAATGGGATATCATCTGTCGACCAAAAGACCAAGGGGGTCTTGGTATTAAGAATCTTGAGGTCAAGAACATATGTCTTCCGTAGCAAGTGGCTGTGGAAGCTATCTATTGAGACTGATGCCACTTGCGCGCAGATCCTCCGTAGCAAGTATCTTCACTCCAAAACTTTGTCGCAGGTGACAGCAAGACCGACCGACTCACCTTTTTGGAAAGGGCTTATGAAAGTCAAATTAACCTTGTTTAATAGGACAAAGTTTATTATTGACAATGGTGCTAGTACACGATTTTGGGAGGATACTTGGCTCGGAGAGACCCCCCCTTGCCTTTCAATACCCGTCTCTGTATCGTATTGTTCAACGACGTGAGGTTTTCGTTGCAACAGTACTTCAATCCAACCCCCTTAATATTCAGTTCAGAAGGACGCTAATTGGCAATCCTTGAGAAGAATGGCTCCATCTAGTAAGTAGACTGATGGAGGTTCAGCTAACTCAACAACCGGATAAATTACGCTGGAAGCTTACTAGGTCTGGAGAGTTTACTGTTAAATCAATGTATGTTGATGTTATCAATTCAAGCTCCATTCCTAGTTCCAAATATATTTGGGCTGTTAAAGTTTCTTTAAAAATCAAAGTGTTTATGTGGTTTATCCATAAACAAGTAATATTAACCAAGGACAATTTGGCAAATCGTAATTGGACAGGATCTACTAGGTGTAGTTTCTGTGATCAGGATGAAACCATCAAACACCTCTTTCTTGATTGCCCGTTAGCAAAAGTCTTATGGCGGACTGTCCATATTGCATTTAACATTACTCCACCGAGTTCTGTCAACACGTTATTTGGAACGTGGCTTAACGGGATTGAGACCTAAACAGCGAGACATATTCGAGTAGGAGTTTGTGCTTTATTGTGGGCAATCTGAAACTGCAGAAATGATTTGGTTTTTAACAGAACAACAAAGATTCATTTTTTGCAGGTTATTTTCCGAGCCACTGCGTTGATCCGTATGTGGTCGCTACTCACTCCGACGGAGGCCAGGGAGCGTTTGGTTACTGGATCTATCCGCTGGAAGATGGTAGTACGGGATATCTTCAACCGGTTTGGATGGCGGTCATGTAATAGGATAGGCAATTAGTTTACCTGTCTCTCTTATGCCAGCCGGTTGTGGCTTTTCATGGCCAGTTTTTTTTTTGGCCCTTTTGGCTCTTAGTGAGCTCTTTTTAATTTTCGTTTTGAGATTCTAAGACTTTGTTGAATCTTTTTGGCTTTATAATAAGTTGGCCGTATGCATCGTTCTGATGCAGAGACCGGGGAGTCTTCCCTTTTCGAAAAAAAAACACATTCAAATACTAGATAGGGTTGAATGGAAAAATTAAAGGGCAAGAGAATTGAATCGGAACTCGCATGCAGAATACCATGACCAAACTACGATGACCTTTACGTAGAAAAATTCTAGCACGCCGCGTGTGCAGTGCACCGAAGCATGATAGATGAGGCATACCCATTTTGTTGCCCAAAAAATCAGTTTTTATTTTTATTCTTTAGTGTTTTATTGTTCATCTCATGTGCATACGCTCGGGAATATACATGTACTTTCATTGACGGAAAGGGTATGAGAGTGCTCAGGTGGCGTTTGGTTCAATGGCGAGGCGGATCGGCTGAGGGTATTGTTGTCCACCTGGTTGGGGATAGCCTACTTTTATTTTTTGGTTGAGAGGATAAATAGTGGTTGGGGATAGCCAGCTTTATGTTTGGTTGCAAGAATAACAAGTGGATGGATTGTTGTGATTACCTTTGAAGCAGAATACCTAAAATATATACAAGAAATGAAAAGAAATTGGGATTGAATACAAGGCCGTGCAAAGACATACGCGGCTGTGTTAAGCATAAAACCATACAAGTAGGCTGATTACACTTGTTCATACATTGAGACATGCATATATGCCACTACCCCATAAATTAGCATATTTGTCTCGTTGTCCATCTATGGTACAAATCCACCAGAACATTCCTCCCTGCCTTCGCCAAGGTATTAGCAGCATGGAAGCTAGCTTCCTGTGACCACACAGTTCAACAAAATCACCAAACTAACTAATCAGGTCTGGAGTCACCGTGCTGCCTATCCTTTTCTAGTCGCCGGTTCATTTGTCGTTTGCCGTCATGGTGCTAATACCCGGGTCCAGGTGAGATCGAGCGGACTGTTTTACCTGAAGCGGGGCTGGCAGCCACCATCCACCATATTTTCACGGACAAGGCCAACCAGCTTTTGACACGAACTAGATGACCCGTTGCGCCAATGGCGCAAAGGGCGATAGCAAGCCAAGTATTGTAAGAGGGGTGATAGGAAAATTCAGGCACATATCGAAATAATAAATACTTACTGCTGGTAGATAGATACTTAGTGATGATACAGTGTTATAAGAAGTTTTTTATCAATTATTTACAATGTTATTAGGAAGCAAGGTAGATAGCCAGAGATACATCTTATGAGGCAACGAACATTAGATGGAGTCATCGTTGCACGTTTCATGAATATTGAAAACGGCTTTGTTGTCCAGGCAACCTTTATTAGTGCTAAAGCCTGGGTTTGTTCAAAACACTGAAAGTACAAGCGTATGAGGAAAGCAACAGGGTAGCAGTCTTCACTTGTCCTTGCGAGTGGTGGTTTTAGTAGCCACAGCAAAGGCTTGGGATATACTGGAAAGCAAGCGGACATCCTTCAAACTGGTCTAAGAGGCAGCAGATAGCAAGTAAAACAAAACAAAAAATCAAACTGAATTCAGACCATAGAACATCTAGTTCGCGCCGAGGGCCAACGACCTGGCCGCCACCCCATACGTCCGCGGTCGCCGCAGCTTGCCAGCTTTCCTGTCGCTGCAACTTGCCAGCTTTCCCTCGGTGACCTCCTTCGACTACCCACCTGCACATAGAGCAGCGCAGCCTCCAGCTCCAGCCCACGGAGGCATAAGTCAAGCTTTCACATTTCCACAAAGTAGTTTCTATCCAGAATTTAATCATGTACAACTAGATCACTCAACTAAGTTACAAACAAAGGACAACTAATGGAATTACTATTTATAAGAACATCATATGTGTATTTCACACAAGACACACTGCCAAGGTAAGGGTAAATCTGGTTACAACACAACAGAAATTACATAAAAGCAAGTTGTTAAAGATAGAAACAGAGAAATATATAGATATATTCATATCTATCAAAACTGCTACATTCAAGCCGATTCCAAGAACCATGGTTATATGGTTTTGCATTAAGTTGCAATGTACTTCTTCTCAAACCTTCATACGTTCCAACAAAGCAACATATTCAGCTATAAAATTGGTTCAACTGAAAACTGATCTCACACTAAATTGATCTGGTTGGTATCCGATAGCAGAACAGGTTTGAGGGGTTGATAACCCATGATACCAACTATGTAGGGATGCACGAAGCAGAAACAAAAGTAACAGTGATACATAAAGAGAAATGATTTGTACATACAACAAGATATCTGAAAGGATCTTATTTTGCCAACAAAATATTTATGCATCGGTTCGCTTCATCTGAAATCTGCATACCCAAAAAAAATATTAAGGTAAGAAAACAGTAAAGTCGAACAAAGAACAGATCTAATGATAATATAAAGGGTATACCTTTGCCACCGCATCTTTTGCCACATGCAGAACTTTTTCAAGAAGCAACTCAATAAATTCTTCTAAAGCATCTTTTTGAGAGCAAACTAATCATTACTATAAAAAAGAATGATCAATTAAACTAATCTTCCTGTGCATAGGCATGAATAGTGGACCTGATTATTGAGCATCTCGGCAATTAAAAACAAAGCAATCTGCCTAGCAGCCAGCACCTCATGTACTGAAAGGCTGGAATTAGAATGCAAATAGTTTGAACCCTATTTTTCAAATACACATTATTGTTTAGCTCAGAAATTAGAAGATTATGCTTCAGAAAAAACAACCTGAACTATTATAAAATTAAGTACTTTGGGTTCCCCTAGTAACTACATTTTGTAAGGAAATCAGGTTGCAAACCTTTGACCACATGGAGTTGTCATTACCAAGTGAAGCCTTAATCAACTGTTTTATTGTTTCGTGCTCTTCCGAACTTGATATTTCTACATCAGTGCTTATCTACAAAGTTGAGAAAATAAATTAAAGCACTTCACAAAGATTTAGAAAAGGAAAAAAACGGCAGTACACACAATCAAGTAAAAGGATTTTTCGTCAGTACATGATGAAGTTGTGGTATGCTCAATCCGTTGTCAGCATGCATGTTTGTCTTTATAGAACTAAGGTTTACAACCATATCTCCTTCTTCAACATAATTTCCTGTAGTTGAACTCACTGGTTGAACTAACAACATTATGCCCATCAGGGGTGTGCAGACTGAAGGAACATAAACACTAACACGGTTATTAATGTAATGCAAATTAGTGCAGTTATTGCTTTGCGGACATATGGACACCGTCCGCCTGCATCCCTACTCTATGGTATATAAGTTGGGAACCATTTTGAATTTTGCGTTTAAGATGAGGTAGACACAATAAGCAAGGTAGAGTGAAAAGAATATAATAGAAACAAACCTTTGCATCCTCTTAGTATGGTATATCTCCCTGCTATGATCATCATTATAATTGAAGATCCATACCTGCAAAAGCAGTAAAAAATAGTGAGACATCACCTAAAAATGATTACCGTGTGAATCTGGATCTGCAAAAGTGGCATGTAACAAATTCCCATCCTGTTGGGTTGTAGTCAACATCCATCCTGACAACTCACCTCGTGTAAGACTTGACTTCTAAAAATCAAATATAAATCAAAAGGAAAAGAATACTGCATGTTGCCAATTGGCTTGATACATACCTAAATGAAATGGTAACTTTCAGGTGTACATTGTATAATGTAAGGCAGGAACTGCACATCTCACTGAGTTCAGTGACGCATTACACTACAATGAAATAGCACCCCATGTATAAAATCCTTCCTTATTGCAGCTTCAGTTTTGCTTGATATATCCTTGAAGTGTTTGTGTGCTATTCGTATTGACAGGAGATATGCATATGCTAGCACATGCACTTACCATACAGATCTATATAAACCACTCGTTTTCTCTACCAAGCGAGTGACCTTCACAGATATCTATATTTGCTACTGACAATTTGAGTTCCTCAAACAGAAGGAATCATCCAAGAGTGATCGAATGAAGAATGGTGTACTCTTTTAAACAGAAGAAAGGCATGGACTTACCATACAGATCTATATAATAACCACTCGTTTTCTCTACCAAGCGAGTGACCTTTACAGATATCTATATTTGCTACTGACAATTTGAGTTCCTCAAACAGAAGGAATCATCCAAGAGTGATCGAACGAAGAATGGTGTACTCTTTTAAACAGAAGAAAGGCATGGCTGAAACACATTTTTTTTCTAGAGCATATTTTTTTTCTATGAAATAAGAAAGAAGAAAGAACGCAATAGAACAGCTAAAAAGAAATTAAGTATGCACACATACATTGTTCTTCAGTCTTCCTCAAGGTCCTTCCTCTTGTATTCTTCATCCGATCTGCACACATCTTGTTTAGAAAAAACACAAATCAAGAAATTAAAATCTGGTGGGCTGGGTGAGTCAAAAAATCAGTGCTCATCCAAACGACTTCACCAGCCTGGTCAACGATCAATATTTTGGATGGGCAGCTGTAGGCATCAATCCAAACAGCCGCTGAGTTCTTCACAGTAAAATCCGTAAAATGCAACAGCTTACCAAATTCTATGGTCAATCATGTCATGAGCAAACTTCGATAACAATTTTGGATAGACTGTTCATGCCCTGCTGCACTCGGGCGGAAACAATAACTTACTGACAGCTGTGCTATTCAGTGTTAGAAAACACCCGATATAAAGTTAACTGACATTCCTAGTTTTCTTGTATAGTATGATCGTATCAACAAATTCTGAAACTTACGAATTGGCTGACTTAACCCAATATATAGCCCATGCTAAATTGGTCGTAGTTGGTTTCAGTCTTTCAGTTCGTAAAATCCCAAAGGGATCGCAAAACTGATTTGCAGAAATTCACATGCTACACTTCATTAGATGAAACAGGACCCACTACCTAATTAGCATGTCGCATTTCAATTCAATAGTCTGTACGTTATGTTTGTGAGCAGGATGCCCAAAAAAAAGCACTAAGGATCATGAAATAGCTTCTACATAGTCTATCAGAACCGCACCTCAATATGACCAGAAAATCAGAGCATTTGTGCCAGGTCAAGAACCTAAGAATATCCAGGCATCAGCATTTAAACAAAGCTACACAACAGCGACAGTTGTGGTGGCATCAAGAACCAACAGCCAGGTCAAATGGCACAACACGAGAATGCTAAGAGAGATCCAAGAAAAAAGCAGAAGCCGTCATACCATCAGTACAGCGAGTGCGCCACTCGAAGAAAAAAATCGGCGAGCAGCGAGATAAGAAGGGGCGAAGCGAGTGGGCAGCGAGAGCGAGACCTAGCCCGCGTCTCCCCCCGCGACCCTCTTTCCTCTTGCCGCCGCCGCCGCCACTGCCGATGGAGAAAGTGGGAGGAAATAGGAGAGGGAGGTGCAGCAGACGGGAGAGGGTCATCGGCTGCTGTTGGCCTGCACCCGCAAGGTCGGGCACGACCTGGCGGCGTCTCGATTCGCTCCTCACACTGCCGGCTGCAGGATCCAGGTTACTCCCGCACGACCGCCATCTCTCTGCCCAGCGTCCTACCTCATCACTGGCCGCCCTCCTAATCCTTTGTCTCAGGTAGCTTTGCGAGCACGAGAATGCTAAGCGAGATCCAAGAAAAAAGCAGAAGCCGTCATACCATGTGGCACGTCGAGCCGATCCTGGGGAGGACTTCTGCCGCCGCCAGCAGCAGCCGCTGGTGCGGCCCGTGGTGGAGGCGGGGGAGGGTGGGCGCGCGGGGGCCTTGCCGGGGGCGGAGGCGGGGGAGGGGGCCTCAGGCGCCCCAAGGCGCGGCGCAGGGTCTGACCCACCTATGTGTCGGCGCCGGCGAGAGGGAGCGGGTGGCGAAGCAGAAGATGTGTAGCATAGATTTGGATGAGCCACGACTTCCTACTGTCGGCTGCCCTTTTTCATAGCGAGGAATAGCGAGGACGTGGAGGCAACGGTCCTGCCTAGCACCCTCTTCATCATTTATATGTTCAATATTCCGGAATCATGGTTTGCCCTCATCCAACTCTATCCTGCAATGATGGAGTTTGACGTCCGCTGGCACGTCTCCTTCGCGGCGGACCTCGTGTCCGTACGCACTGTCCATTTCACCGACGGCGAGATCCTCCTCCGCCGAGGAGCGCTCCGGATCGTGCTGATCGACGACAAGGGTGTGTCGGTGGATGCGTGTTACTTGCGCGAGGGGGAAACCATCGATATTGGCCAGGTCATCTCCTTCCCCTGCCACTTTGCTAGGGTTCATGACCGTATTCCGACGAGCGACACAGGTGCGGGTACACGGGGACATTCGGCGTGTGGTGGCGTGTGCGGTGCACCGAGCCGCGTCCGGGACGAGCGATGGCGGGGCCCTGGGGTCTTGGGGCCACATCCAGACGCGAGTGGGGCGGCCGCCATTGATGCTCGACACGTGGGCGGAGATCCGCGCGGCCATGGGGCGCTACAGGATGCTGTGGGTACAAAAGCGGCTCCCACCCCGATCCGTGACCTAGACGCCGCTCTATCCCACTTCTGGGAGACACCGAGAAACCCTAGATCGAGATTCCCCTCCTCCTTTCTCTGGTGGGAGGGGAAGATTGGAGGCGACCACAGATCTTATGCAGCGATGGCTGCTTCCTCGAGCGAGCCGAGCGAGATGGAGAACCGCGGCGGCCACGCCTTCCGCGGAAATCGTCGGGAGGGCTTCGGATCTGGGCGGATGGGGTGCAGAGCTGGTCGATTTGACCAAGGACATGGTCGGGGCCGTTTCTCGTGGTCCAGGGACGTCGACGGCGACGACTTCTCCACCAACAAGAAGACGGCGTCGGCTTCAGACGACACAGAGCGGTGGGACGAAGCTGCAGAGAGAGCCAAGAGGGCCAGATCTGGGGGGTTTGGGTGGGGAAGAACCCTAACCCTCCTTGAGGGAGTCCTGGATTAGGGGGTATTCGGGTAGCCGGACTATACTTTCAGCAGAACTCCAGGACTATGAAGATACAAGATTGAAGACTTCGTCCCGTGTCCGGATGGGACTTTCCTTGGCGTGGAAGGCAAGCTTGGCGATGCGGATATTCAAGATCTCCTACCATTGTAACCGACTTTGTGTAACCCTAACCCTCTCCGGTGTCTATATAAACCGGAGGGTTTTAGTCTGTAGGACAACTTCATCGTACAACAATCATACCATAGGCTAGCTTTAGGGTTTAGCCTCCTTGATCTCGTGGTAGATCTACTCTTGTACTACCCATATCATCAATATTAATCAAGCAGGACGTAGAGTTTTACCTCCATCAAGAGGGCCCGAACCTAGGTAAAACATCGTGTTCCTTGCCTCCTGTTACCATCCGGCCTAGACGCACAATTTGGGACCCCTTACCCGAGATCCATTGGTTTTGACACCGACATTGGTGCTTTCATTGAGAGTTCCTCTGCGTCGTTGCTTTTAGGCCCGATGGCTCCTTCGATCATCAACAACGATGCAGTCCAGGGTGAGACTTTTCTCCCCGGACAGATCTTCGTCTTTGGCGGCTTCGCACTGCGGGCCAATTCGCTTGGCCACCTTGAGCAGATCGAAAGCTACGCCCCTGGCCATCAGGTCAGGTTTGGAAGCCTAAACTACACGGCTGACATCCGCGGGGACTTGATCTTCGACGGATTCGAGCCACAGCCAAGCGCGCCGCACTGTCTCGATGGGCATGATATAGCTCTGCCGCCAAACAGCGCCTTGGAGGCCGCACACGCATCGGTTCCGACCATTGATTCGGAGCCTACTGCGCCGATCGAGGATCAGCGGTTAGACGCTGCCTCAGGGTTTGCGATCTCAGAGGCGATCGAACCAAACTCCAGCCCCGCACTCCGCATGGCCCGTGACTCCGAGGAGCCGGATTCCTCTCCGAACTCCGAGCCCCCCGCGCCCCTGCCGATCGAATCCGATTGGGCGCCGATAATGGAGTTCGCCGCCGCGGACATCTTTCAGCACTCGCCCTTCGGTGACATCCTGAATTCTCTAAAGTCTCTCTCTTTATCAGGAGAGCCCTAGCCGGACTACGGTCAATAAGGTTGGGATACGGACGATGAAGAAATTCGAAACCCACCCACCACCCACTTCGTAGCCACTGTCGACGACTTAACCGACATGCTTGACTTCGACTCCGAAGACATCAACGACATGGACGACAATATAGGAGACGAACAAGAACCAGCACCTGTAGGGCGCTGGAAGGCCACCTCGTCATACGACATATATATGGTGGACACTCCAAAGGATGGAGATGGCGATGGAACAGCGGGGGACGATACCTCTAAGAAACAGCCCAAGCGCCGGCGTCAGCGGCGCCGCTCTAAATCCCACCAAAGCAAAAACGGTGATTCCGGCACGGGAGATAATACTACTCTGAGTAGCGCTGAAGAACACCCCCTCCAGCAAGATTCAGCATAGGAGGACAGAGAAGCCAGCCCTCACGAGAGGGCGGCGGACCAAGAGGTTGAGGACGATAATTATACGCCTCCCTCCGAAGACGAGGCAAGCCTCGACGATGACGAGTTCGTCGTGCCAGAGGATCCCGCCGAACAAGAGCGTTTTAAACGCAGGCTTATGGCCACGGCAAGCAGCCTCAAGAAAAAGCAGCAACAGCTTAGAGCTGATCAGGATTTGCTAGCTGTCAGATGGACTGAAGTCCTTGCGGCCAAAGAGTATGAACTCGAACGCCCCTCCAAGAGTTACCCAAAGCGCAGGCTGCTACCCCGACTAGAGGAGGAAGCACCTACATCACTAGTGCATGACATGGCCGACCGGCCACCTCGTGGCCGCGACAGAGAGGCCTCTCGGCTCTCCACTCAAGCCATGCCCCGGCGCCGCGTCAATCATACTAAGGCACGGGAAAATGTGCCCGACCTGCGTGACATACTGGAGGGCAAGGCAAGGCAAACAAGATCGATCTACGGTTCGCGCAGGCGCCCCACGACATGTGATGGTGATCGTCACTCCGGATGCTATGAATCCGGCCGGGCCGAACTCAACAGACAAAGCTCCTTCGAGTTGCGTCGTGATATAGCCCAATACAGAGGCGCCGCACACCCACTATGCTTCACAAATGAAGTAATGGGTCATAAAATCCCTGAGGGCTTCAAACCCGTAAACATCGAATCGTATGATGGCACAACAGATCCTGTGGTATGGATCGAGGATTATCTCCTTCATATCCACATGGCCCGCGGTGATGATCTACACGCCATCAAATACCTCCCACTCAAACTTAAGGGACCGGGCCGGCATTGGCTTAACAGCTTGCCGGCAGACTCAATCGGTTCTTGGGAGGACCTGGAAGCCGCACTCCTTGACAACTTCCAGGGCACTTATGTGCGACCACCGGGCGCCGATGACCTAAGCCACATAATTCAGCAGTCAGAGGAATCGGCCAGGCAATTTTGGACACGGTTCCTAACAAAGAAAAACCAGATAGTCGACTGTCCGGACGCAGAGGCCTTAGCGGCCTTCAAGCATAATATCCGTGACGAGTGGCTTGCCCGGCACCTGGGACAGGAGAAGCCGAAATCTATGGCAGCCCTCACGACACTCATGACCCGCTTTTGCGCGGGAGAAGACAGCTGGCTAGCTCACAGCAACAATTTAACCAAGAACCCTGGTAATTCGAATACCAAGGACAAAAGCGATAGGTCGTGTCGAAACAAACAAAAGCGCCGCGTTAACAGCGACAGCAACGAGGATACGGCAGTTAATGCCGGATTCCGAGGCTACAAATCCGGTCAACGGAAAAAGGCATTCAAAAGAAATACTCAGGGCCCGTCCAGTTTGGACCGAATACTCGACCGCTTATGCCAGATACATGGCATCCCCGAAAAGCCAGCCAATCACACCAACAGGGATTGTTGGGTGTTCAAGCAGGCAGGCAAGTTAAGAGCCGAAAACAAAGACAAGGGGCTGCATAGTGACGACGAGGAGGAGCCCAGGCTGCCGAACAATAGTGGACAGAAGGGATTTCCCCCGCAAGTGCAGACGGTGAACATGATATATGCAACCCACATCCCCAAGAGGGAGCAGAAGCGTGCGTTACGGGATGTATATGCGATAGAGCCAGTCGCCCCAAAGTTCAACCCATGGTCCTGCTGCCCGATCACCTTTGATCGAAGGGACCACCCCACTAGCACCCGTCACGGCGGCTTCGCCGCATTGGTTCTAGACCCAATCATTGATGGATTTCACCTCACAAGAGTACTCATGGACGGCGGCAGCAGCCTGAACCTGCTTTACCAGGATACAATGCGAAAAATGGGCATAGATCCCTCGAGGATCAAGCCCACCAAAACGACCTTTAAAGGCGTCATACCAGGTGTAGAAGCCAACTGTACAGGCTCAGTCACACTAGAAGTGGTCTTCGGATCTCCGGATAACTTCCGAAGCGAGGAGTTAATCTTCGACATAGTCCCGTTCCGTAGTGGCTATCACGCACTGCTCAGACAAACCGCATTCACAAAATTCAATGCGGTACCGCACTATGCATACCTCAAGCTCAAGATGCCAGGCCCTAGAGGAGTAATCACGGTCAATGGGAACACTGAACGCTCCCTCCGAATGGAGGAGCACACGGCAACGCTCGCAGCAGAAGTACAAAGCAGCCTCTCTAGGCAGTTCTCCAGTTCGGCCTTCAAAAAGCCAGACACTGTCAAGCGCACCCGGAGTACCCTACAACAAGACCACCTGGCACGTTCTGAGCTAGCGTAGCAATGCGGCCCCAACCCTAGCCCTCGCGATATAGCGAAACCAGTGCTTCACATACATAACTATGCTCTTGAAATACCATGGGCACAGGGGAAGGGGCACTATCACGGCACGCCCGAAATACGGCTTAAACCGCACCAGGGGCTGCCGGATTCCTTTTTTTTCTTACTCTCGGGACTCCATACTTCGGACGACCCGTTCGGCAATTCAACTGCCGCACAAACGATGCAAGATCCAGGAACGTAGACAAGTCACGCCGCATTATGGAACTTCCAGGTGGTCTCTATTGCGAGCAGTATACCTGTTTTTTATACAATTCCGTGGCCTGCCCCTGGCCAGGACATGTTAAATAGTCAACTTTCTTTTGCTTATCGCACTATTTGTATCGTTCCGCTTTCATAGCAACCTTTCTATAAACAATGCATAGCTTTTTGTCTATTTTTTGCATTATACTCTTTATATATATATATATGTTTATTAATAACATGTTGCATCCGCACACTGTGGTACGGAAAAAATACGCCAGGGGCTTCAGTACCCATCAATATGCGCGTGAGAAGTCCGTACACTTTCACAAGTGCGGCACCCCGAACTTATAACACTATATGCATCGGCTCCGAATCATGATTTGGGTCAATGGTTGGGTTTGCCCGGCTCCTATGTTTTGGTGCCTTACGTTCCGCTATATCGGCTAAGGTAGCACTAGGAGAACTACTGCGATTGTGCCCCAGTTGAGCTGGGCTGAGCACCTCAGTAGAGAGAGCTAAAACCGACTGTCATGATGAGGCGAGAGACTGGTCGCTGTTCGAGAGGATTTTCGAGTCCTTAAAGGCTTATGCCGCTTCGAGCGAGGAACCGGCTTTGTCCGGCCAAGGCGTGGATAGCGCCCCGAACTCGGTCTTCCGAATACTAGGGGCTTCGCCGAAATTTAAAATTATAGAGTTCTATGGCTAAGTGAGAGTGTTCAAGCATTATAGTCCGATTGCCTTGTTCGTTGTGCTGATCGCCTCCCTCGACGGACCCAATCATGGGAAAAAGAGCGCTCAGGTTTATCCTGAACACCCCATCACTAGTGGCATGGGGGCAGAAGCCGATGACTGGCCATCTCTCAATTTTTTGATAAACGGCCGCACAGAAAGTAATATTTTAAATTCAACAAGCATTGCTTAGCGCATATGAATAAGTTTTCAGCGCACAGGATAACACGAGCGAGTTCATTCAAAAATTACGTCCTTGGTACATTCATCCACCATAAGGCGGCACCAGCCAGAACATCCTTGTAATAGTTCTCGGGCTTGCGATGCTCCTTCCCCGGCGGTGGCCCGTCCCTCACAAGCATCTCACCGTCCAGCTTGCCCTAGTGCACCTTTGCACGGGCAAGGGCCCTACGGGCACCTTCGATGCAGACGGAGCGCTTGATGACCTCGAGCCTGGGACAAGCCTCCACCAGCCGCCGCACCAGTCCGAAGTAGCTCCCAGGCAGGGCCTCTCCAGGCCACAGCCGAACTATGAAGCCCTTCAAGGCCTGTTCGGCCACCTTGTGGAGCTCAACCAGCTGCTTCAGCTGGTCGCTCAAGGGCACAGGGTGTCCGGCGTCAGCGTACTGAGACCAGAACACCTTCTCCATCGAGCTGCCTTCCTCGGCTCGATAGAATGCGGCGGCATCGGATACGCTGCGGGGAAGATCTGCGAATGCCCCTGGAGAGCTCCGGATTCGGGTAAGTAACAAGTAGTTTACTTTTATATGTCTGCTTTGCATAGAGAATGCCTTACCCGCCGCTATCTTTTTCACCGCATCCAATTCCTGGAGGGCCTTCTGGGCTTCGGTCTTGGCAGATTTGGCAGTTTTAAGGGCCGCAGCAAGCTCGGACGCTCGCGTCTTCGAGTCGAGCTCCAAACTCTCATGTTTTTTCATGAGAGCCTGAAGCTCTTACTGCACCTCGCCGACCTGCGCCTCATATTTCTCCCGCCCGGTACGCTCCGTGGCCGCTTTCTTCTCGGCCTCGAACAGCGCCTGCTTGAGGGTCGCCACCTCAGTTGTGGCCCCTACAATAAGCAGTATACTCCTATCATTTTTTGCAATTGCGTCTTCTTATAGGCATTTTTTCTATAAGGTATCTCTTACCTTCTTTCTCCTCAAGCTGCCGTTTGGCAAGGCTGAGCTCTTGCTCGGTCCGCTCGAGGCCCTGCTTCAGGGCACCCACCTCCGCAGTCAGTGCGGCGGTGGCCAGCAGCGAAGCCTGCATACGTATATTGACTCCTTTTTAGTTAGACTCCTGCGATATTTAATAGATCCTCTATTCGGCTTTTCTTTCCGAACCCCAAACAGAGCATCAGGGGCTACTGTCTATGCGGTAATATTTTTACATACTTTTTACTTACCTCGAAGCCTGTTAGAAGGTTAGCACAAGCTTCAGTCAGTCCGCTTTTGGCGGACCGAACTTTCTGGACCACCGTACTCATGATGGTATGGTGCTCCTCATCGATGGAGGCGCCCTCAAGCACCTCCAGCAGATTGTCCGGCGCCTCCGGTTGGAGGGAGGACGCCGGCTCAATAGGCTTGCTCCTCTTGGCAGGAGTTCGCCTGCCGCGGTCCGGAACCGTTGATGATTCCGGCGCGGTGTCCGGCTTAAAGCCGGACTTGGAGCCCTGGGGGGTCTTGTCCCCTTTACTCATGGAGTCCGAGAGGTCGCCTCGCGGCTCGTCCTGGACCGCCTCCTCTGGCCCCGGAGTTTGTCGCGACGCCACTTCGGCGTCATCCGCAGCACAGGGGGAGGCAGCAGGCGGAACTGAATTCACGTCCGATGAATCCAGGGAGCCGCTCGACGACTCGTCGAGCCCGTCCTTGGGCGGGCTGCATGATTACATTCGACATTAGGGAAAGCTGTGCAACAAAAGGAATATCATGAGTTGCTCTGGTATCCAAATACTTACGATTTCGCCGGACGCTTGGCCCTGTCCGGCCACTCCTCTTCATCCTCGTCGGCGTCGGGGGCGTAGTCCGGCGAAGGGGTTTTCCTCTTCTTTGACCCCTCGGCCCCCCTACTGGGGCGGCCTTCCTCTTCTTTCCTCCCCCCGCTGGAGGGGGAGAGGCTTCTTCTTCCTCCTCCTCGTCTTCACGGGAGGAGTGCGTCTCGGACTCGTCGGACGACCTTGAAGGGGTGGCCTTCTTCTTCTTGGCCTTCTTCTCCGGCACCACATAAGGTGCCGGAACCAGCAGCTTCACTAGGAGAGCAGGGGCTGGGTCTTCAGGCAAGGGAGCCGGACAGTTAATCAGTCTGGACTTCACCTGCCAAGCCTGTCAAAGGTGAGGGAGTTTAGATCCCGCATAGAGTCAAACTATGAAGAAAACTTAACATCCTGTAAAAGATGAAAATATTTTACCTCGCCAGCAGGACGCTGCGAGCTGAATCCGCGGTCTTCGGAGGCGGATGTGGGAGCCTCGGCGCCTTTGGTTAGCCCCTTCCAGACATCTTCGTACGTCGTGTCGAAGAGCCTGCTCAGAGTTCTGTGCTGCGCCGAGTTGAACTCCCACAAATTGAAGTCCCGTTCTTGACACGGAAGGATCCGGCGGACGAGCATGACCTAGACTACGTTGACAAGCTTGAGCTACTTGTTCACCAGGGACTGGATGCATTTTTGTATTCCGGTCACCTCTTCTTCGTCGCCCCATGACAAGCCCGTCTCCTTCCAGGACGTGAGCCGCGTAGGGGGTCCAGATCAGAATTCAGGGGCTGTGATCCACTTCGGATCGCGTGGCTCGGTGATGTAAAACCACCCTGACTGCCACCCCTTCAAGGTCTCCACAAAGGAGCCCTCGAGCCATAGGACGTTGGCTATTTTGCCTGCCATGGCACCTCCGCACTCCGCCTGGTTGCCGCGCACCACCTTTGGCTTGACGTTGAAAGGTCTTGAGCCAGAGGCCGAAATGGGGGCGGATGCAGAGGAAAGCCTCGCACACGACGATAAACCCTGAGATATTGAGGATGAAGTTCGGGGCCAGATCATGGAAATCTAGGCCATAGTAGAACATGAGCCCGCGGACAAATGGGTGGAGAGGAAAACCCGGTCCGCGGAGGAAGTGGGGAAGAAATACTACCCTCTCATGGGGCCTTAGGGTGGGGAGAAGCTGCCCCTCCTCAGGAAGCCGGTGCGCGGTGTCTTTGGACAGGTATCCGGCCTTCCTTAGCCTTTTGACATGGCCCTCTGTGATGGAGGAGATCATCCGTTTGCCTCTCGCTCCGGACATTGTTGGAGAAGGTTGAGGTAGGAAGTGCGGGCTTGGGCGCTGGAGCTCGGGTGCGCAGAAGATGGATAGGCAAAGGAGGAAGAAGGCGTAGGTAAAAAGGTGGATCCTTATCCCCTTATATGAGAGATGCGACCATGCGTCCCCACCAGCCTAGTAAAACTCGCTTGCCTCCCAAGCGCCGTGATAAATGGCGCGGTTGGGTTACCCACGTCCGTATTGATGAGAATCCCGTAAATGGGGGACACGATCTCTGCTTTGACAAGACGTGCCAAGGAAACCGCCTCGCAAAACACGCTGAGGTGGAAAAGTGAAAACAATTCGAATAAAGGCTTGGCCGTAGTGTGATGTCACGCTGCAGAATACGTCAGCAGATTAGATTTGTGTTAATATTATTCTCTCTGTGGCAATACGTGGAAACTTATTTTGCAGAGCCGGACACTACTCTTGGTGTTTACAAACTTTTATGAAGAATTTGGAGGAGGAACCCGCCTTGCAATGCCGAAGACAATCTACGCGTCGGACTCGTCGTCATTGAAGCCTAGTTCAGGGGCTACTGAGGGAGTCCTGGATTAGGGGGTGTTCGGGTAGCCGGACTATACCTTCAGCCGAACTCCAGGACTATGAAGATACAAGATTGAAGACTTTGTCCCGTGTCCGGATGGGACTTTCCTTGGTGTGGAAGGCAAGCTTGACGATGCGGATATTCAAGATCTCCTACCATTGTAACCGACTTTGTGTAACCCTAACCCTCTCCGGTGTCTATATAAACCGGAGGGTTTTAGTCCGTAGGACAACTTCATCATACAACAATCATACCATAGGCTAGCTTTAGGGTTTAGCCTCCTTGATCTCGTGGTAGATCTACTCTTGTACTACCCATATCATCAATATTAATCAAGCAGGACGTAGGGTTTTACCTCCATCAAGAGGGCCCGAACCTGGGTAAAACATCGTGTTCCTTGCCTCCTGTTACCATCCGGCCTAGACGCACAGTTCGGGACCCCCTACCCGAGATCCGCCGGTTTTGACACCGATACTCCTGGTCTCAACGCTGCTGATATTCACAGGAAGAAGCAGATCTACGACCCCGTCGCCCGTGCTGAGTCCGCCTCTCAGGTGCCCCCATCCAAAGCTTATGATCCCTGTTTAATCTACAAAGCTACTAGCCATACTCCTACTAGTTGTCCGCAAGCCTTTTGTGAGAGATGCAGTAAGATGGGACATCTAGCCTCGGTTTGTGTTACTTTCCTACCATGGGAGTGTGTGGCACCGATGTGTGCTTTTCAGGCCAAGGGCCAGGGGTTTCTATATCCCAGACTCATGCACTGCTAAGCAATTAAAAGAGAGAGCTACTAGTGTAGTTATCACAGTGATAGAGGGAGAGGCTAGTGTGGAGGAGCTTGAGGATGCTTTCTCTGACTATATTGGGACCAAATGGCACTGTACTGCTCGCTCTATTGGTCCCAATACATATGTCATGCGCTTCCCTAATCAGAGAGATGTTAAAAAAGCATGTTATAATGATAAAATGACGTTGAAATCTTGTGGAGTTGTGGTGAAAATTGTCCCCTGGTCGGCTAATGTTGGGGCTAAAGGTGTGATGGAAATATCTTGGGTCAAGGTTGCTAACGTTCCATTGGAGAGGAGGAACGAGAGAAATTTGGCTTATGTTTCATCTCTGGTAGGTGTACCACTTGAAATCGACATGGACACCCTACATAAGCCAGAATTTGTACGGGTCCGGCTGGGATGTCGCAATGTGGATGAGCTACCTGGAGTTGCAGAAGCAGTCTTGGGCACACATTTCTTTGACTTCTTCTATGAAGTTGACAAGGTTTTGGTGAGAGACCCAGAAAGAGAACTTAAGAGTGCCCAGGTTGGCAATGTAAAAGGAAATTCATCATATGATAAGCAGTTCTCTTGGACATGCCCCAAGTCTAATGAAAAAGAGAAAGGGATTGGACCCAGTAAGTTTATGGACAATGGGAAAAATGCCCCGATTGAGTCGGTGGAAGAAGAACAAGAGAAATCTGAAGGAACTGACGATAATACTCTCCTGATTGAAACTATTGCTGATGAGGCATGCGAAAGAGAGGACATGTTTAATCCATCATAATTCATGTTGTAAAGAAATTTGAGCAGCATATGGATGTGATACAGGTAGTTAAAAGTAATTCTGATAATGACTTGATTTCAAAAGATATATCTGCTTTGCATATATCTCATTTGGATCAACAAAAAAATGAGCAGGTCGAGGAGCTTGAGGGAGAGGAGTTTGAGAAGGAAGGGGGGAGACTGATTATATGGTACAGTTCCCTACATCCTCAGATGATATGGGGGAAGTGATTCCTACTCCTCCTCTTATCCCAGAAGCTGGCCTAAGGCTCAGTGTGAGGACTATGCAGAATATGGAGGCCAAGATGCAGGATAAAGCTATTGCTATCTCAAAAAAAAAAAGAAATCTGGAAGGTAATGAACCGACCGGTAACTCTTTTGAAGTTTTGTCTAATCATGAGATGATGCTTAGAGCAACTAAAATGGGAGTGTTGATCCCTGATAATAATTTTGCTAGTATTGATATCTTAAGAGAGTTGGAAAGGATCAGGAGTGAGGGGGGAAAACAGATACAATATCTGAAAATGGTGTAGAAGGTAAAATGTTATACATCACTAATGGCAAAGGAGATATGACTCCTATCAGTGATGATTGGGCAGAAGATGTAGATGAGTTAGAAGAGGAATTTACCTTGGTCAGGTCTAGGAAAAAGAGAAGCCCAAAAGCCCATGTGGTTATCTCTAGGCAAGTGACTAGGAGTCAAAACCCTGATAGGGGTGGAAAGAAAAAACCTGGTAGCCCTGTCCATCATTCCAGGGCCGCCAAAGGGAGGGGTAGAAAAAATACTGGTATTAAATGATATGTCTCTTTTGGAATTGTAGGGGGGCAGGAAAGAAAGGAATGAGCTCCTGCCTCTCTCACATCATTAGAGATCATTCCCTGGACTTTATTGGTCTACAAGAGACTCACAAAAAAAGTTATCTGGATAGTTTCTTTAGAAAAATTGAGCCATACCAGACATATGAATGGAATTTTGTTCCATCTATAGGCAGATCTGGGGGAATCCTTTGTGGAGTGAGAAAAGAAAGGTTTGAGGGAGTAGTGTGGAAAAAGGGTAGGTTTATCCTGCAAGCTTCTTTCTTTGATAATAAAGAAAAAAAGAAGTGGACTCTTTGCACTGTATATGGTGCTGCACATGATAAAGATAAGGATCACTTCCTAACTGAACTGTCTGAGTTCTGTAGCCATATATCATCCCCTTTACTTATTGGGGGAGACTTTAATATTCTTAGGCATGCTGGGGAAAAAAGCAAACCATGGAAACATACCCCTTACTCTGATTTATTTAATTCTTTGATCAATGCTATGTCTTTGAGCGAGGTTTATATGAGTGGGGGATGTACACCTGGACCAATGGCCAATCCCATCCAACTCTGGAAAAATTAGACCGTATCCTTATGAGTAGTGACTGGGAGGACATTTTCCCTCAAGTCAACATTAGGAAATTGGTCAGAGATGTATCAGATCATAACGCTCTTTTGCTGTTCTCTGACAACCATGTTGTCAGATCTCCACAGACAAGAGAGTTTAGATTTGAATTAAGTTGGTTGAAATCAGATGAGTTTCTTCCCTTAGAGGAGAAAATCTGGAATCAGTATGTGAAAGCCACTGACCCAATTGATATTCTAAATATCAAATTAAAACGGTTCAAAAAATTCTTCAAAGGATGGGGTTCGAATAAATTCGGTCATGAAAAAATCAGAAAAAGGAAAATCAGAGAAGAGCTGAGACTGATTGAGGAGGAGGAAGAGAAAGGAAATATGGATCCTGGTATCTTTTGTAAGAAAACTGAGTTGTTGGTTGAGCTAAATGAGATTCTGATCAATGAGGAACTATTTCTGCTACAACAATCTAGAGAACGCTGGTTGCTTAAAGGAGATAGTAATACTGCCTACTATCAAAAAATTGCTAATGGGTATAAGAGGAAAAACACCATTCACTCAATGAATGTAGGTGATGTTACTATTGAAGGAACAGATAATATTTTAAGGCATGCCACTGACTTCTATAAGTCTTTGTTTGGTCCAGCCCCTGGGAATTTATTTTTACTTGACCCTGAAATCTGGGGGGATAACGAGAGATTAGATGAGGCTGATAATTTGATCTTGACTAGACCTTTTTCTGAAGAAGTTAAAACAACGCTGTTCTCGATGAACAGTAACAGAGCCCCAGGGCCTGACAATATACCTGCTGAGTTTTACCAGCATTGTTGGGAGATTATTAAAAAGATATAATGAATCTTTTCGTAGCATTTTATGAGGGGAGATTGGATGTGCATAGGCTTAACTATGGCATTATCACCCTGCTCCCAAAAGTTAATGGAGCTAACAAGATTCAGCAATTCAGACCCATATGCTTGCTTAGATGCCCCTACAAACTGATCGCCAAAGTTCTAGATAATAGAGCAGCTCCCTTCGCTGATGTGTTGTTCAGTAAACACCAGAATGCCTTTATTAAAAACAGGCACATCATGGATGGGATCATGTCCCTCCATGAGATCTTACATTACACCCATATTAGGAAGAAAGTAGGGATTGTCATTAAGCTAGATTTCGAGAAAGCCTATGACAAGGTGAATTGGGAATTTTTGCTACAAAGCTTAGAAAATAGAGGTTTCGGCGCCACTTGGTGCGGGTGGATGAAGAAAATCATTCAAAATGGTACGGTTAGTGTCAAATTAAACAACACCTTGGGCCCGTATTTCCAAAGTCACAAAGGAGTTAGACAAGGAGATTCTATCTCTCCCTTCTTGTTCAACATTGCAGCTGAATGTTTGTCCAAAATGGTGCGTCAAGCGCAGAATAATGGACTGATTACTGGGCTTGCCCCTGAATTGGTGGAAAATGGTGTGGCTATCTTGCAGTATGCGATGATACGGTGATTTGCATCGAGCATGACCCTGAGAAAGCTCTAAATATGAAAATATTGCTCTATATGTTTGAATTAATGTCAGCATTGAAAATCAATTTCCAGAAAAGTAAGATTTTGCGTGTTGGTGGGGATGATGATATTCTGACAACATATGCTGATATGTTTAATTGTCAAATTGGACACTTCCCCATGAAATACTTGGGAGTACCAGTAAGCTACTCGACTTTAAGAGGAGTGGACTGGGAATTTTGGAAGAAAGGTATGTTAAAAGATGTGAATCCGGTTTGGGGAGTAATGCTTCTTCGGGTGGTAGACTAACTTTGCTTAATGCTAATATCTCTAGCATTGCCTTTTACTATCTATCCATGTTCTTGCTGTCAAAAACTATGATTGCAAGATTGGATAAACACAGAAGGAGATTTTTTTGGCAAGTTTCTAAGAATAGGAAAAGGTATTATTTGGTCAAATGGACCAGGATCTGTCGATCTAAAAACAAAGGGGGGCTGGGAGTTAAAGACTTGCATAAACAGAATCTCAGTTTGCTTGCCAAGTGGTGGTGGAAACTGGAGACCAAAAATGGTTTATGGCAAGATATTATTAAGGATAGATATCTCCGAAGAGATACTATTGCCTCGGTTAAAGGGAAAACCAGCGACTCCCCATGCTGGAAGGCGATAATGAAAGTAAAAGATCTTTATATGGCAGGTAGACGCGTGGTGATACAATCTGGCAATATTGCCAGACTCTGGAGGGATCCTGTTGGGGATCAAGTGCCATTTTGTGAACAATTCCCCAGATTGTTCTCTATATGCATTTACCCTGAATGTACTGTCAATACCTGTCTAACGGCTCCTGTCTTTCTTTCGAAGAAGGCTAAACTATGAAATGGGGGAGCAGTGGCATCAGATAGTAGATACAGTCAGTAAGATTTGTATTTCTAGTGAGGATGACAAAATCAAATGGGGGCTAGGGTCTAAAACCTACTTCACCACTCGCTCAGCTTATGCTTTCTTGGAGAGACATATTGTGGGGTGTGACTATAACTGGATCTGGAGGGCGAGTATACCTCTGAAGATCCAAATCTTTATGTGGCAATTATCGCAAAATGCAATCTTAACCAGAGATGTAATGAAGCACAGGGGGTGGAAAAAAGATCCCAAATGTTCATTTTGTGCAGCAAAAGAGACATCCTAGCATCTCTTCTTTACCTGCCCAGTGGCCAGGGTAACTTGGAGAGCGGTGGCTTGTATGTTTGGGACTGATTTATGCCCAAATAATCTATGGCAAGCATATGCATGGTGCCACTCGTTTTTCCCAGAAGGGGAAGTATTTTACACGGTGGGGCATTGCTGCCATATGTTGGGCGATTTAGACGTGTCGTAACAGAGTTACTTTTGAATTTGTACCTCCCAGAAACCCATTTGAATGCACTTTCTCTGCTTGTGCTCTCCTTTGTTATTGGGCAGGGTTGATGAAACAGCAAAAGGATGCGAAGGACCTGAGGACTGGAGCGAACATGCTGAAGAGCAATGCCTCAAGACTGATGCAGATCTGTGCGTGGCGCATCGGGAAGATGGAGCCTGCTGAGACCAGAACAAAATAAGAAGACAAAACAAAGGGGTGGTTCCTGCTGCTATTGCTTGGAAGGAAAGCTGTTTTTGCTGGTTTTGTGTGGGTTGGGTGCTTAGGCCCTTTTGTCCTTGATTACTAAACAGTCTGTTGGTTTCGGTCTGATGCTGTGATGTGATGGTGTCGTTGGGTTTTCGCCCCACAGTAGGTAATCTTGATGGCGAGTGCTTACAGTGGGTTTCCCGGCGATGCCTGAACCCGCTTTCTCCTTTCCCGCCTCTTTCTCGGGAGATTCGATGTATTTCCGTTATGTCACAATAATGGAAAGGGGTAATGCCCGGTTCAAAAAAAACTCTATCCTGCAAGCCAAACGCGTGGTATCGTCGCCAAAATTGGCTATCCCTCATCCAACCAGGGATACCGGCCAACCAAATGCCACCATTACCATGAGGTGGCGGGCTATCCAGGGTTTGAGCCCGGTCTCTATTTCCCCTTAGGACCAAGTCGTTTTTTTCATAATGAGAATGCCAGTTACTCCTTTTTATTTGGTATTTCGATTTGAAAAAAAAAGTGTCAGATTTTAGTGAAAAATTAGTGGGTGTTCTAAAAGATAAATATTACAGACTATTTCGCAAAAAAGGGTATCATTAGCGTGCTTTTGCTTGTTTCCTAAAGATCGTTTCACCGAATTTCTCGAAGGGAGGAGGACATATGGTCCTGTTTGTCGTGTGATTTTTTATTTCAAAACTGAGGCAAAAGATTTGCCTCATATAGAATGAAAGATTACTCACGCAAAATAATAGACCCTGGTTTTTTTGCTCCGGCGGTGATCCAAAGATTTGCCTCGTTAGTGATAGTAGTGAGTGAAATTGGCGATGGGGCGCTCTTATGCTGGAAGACCCGGGCATTTCTTTCGTTCCAAATGATCCATGACACGATCATGGCCAGCAAGGCCATCGCCTTTCTGTTGGGGACTCTTGTGCCGGTTCGATTTGTCCACCAATTCTTGAAGGAAACATCCAGATGCCACAAGAAGGAGTCCATTTGTTCCAGCCGGAATTTCTCATGACCATCTTCCAAAGCCGAATGGAGTAGCGGCACTTGAAGAAGAGATGTGGCCCACTCTCTTGCTCCCTTTTGCAAAGAGGGCAAAGACCATAGTTTGGCCATCCCGCTTGGAAAGCCTGTCAGTTGTTCAGATTCTATCTTGGATAGCCAACCAAGTAAAGAACTTTGCCTTTGACGGTGCCCAAACCTTCCAAATCATGTTCTCCATGGGAGAGAGGACCAAACAAAAAAAATTGTGCCTTATAGGCGGAGGCTGCGGTTTAGTGCCCAACGGCCGTGTGCTTCCATATAATAGTATCCTTGAAAAGCTCATCGGAATAGAAGTTATGCACGAGCGTCCAAAGCGTGAAGAATTGCCGGATGTGCTCGATGGAGATGACTGTGGAGGGGTTGATCTTGAGGGTCCAAGTGTTGTTTTTTAGGGCCTCCCACACCTTCCAATTTTTTCTAATGGAAGCCTCAAAGATTAGTGGAGCAATATTCTTTTGGCTTGGTTCGATGTAGCCAAGGGAAGTCCCAGAAAGATGTTTTGGCCCCATTCCCCACAGTAATGGTAGTTGAGGCGTAGAAAAAATATTGATCCTCCTTGTCACATGGATTGCCCAATCCGCCCCACATCTTGCTTGGCTCTGCCCATTCAAACCATGGCCATTTCAGGGGCTGATAATCTCCGTTGTGTTTTGCCAATAATGGCTAGACAGACTCGGCAGGTGGCCGGCCTGGTCGAGGACATATTAGCATCGTCAGCTGCACGCACGGAAGTGGCGTTCTATTACTGCATCCGTTCGACGGAGGCAGGGCCGTACCCGACAAAATGGAGGCCTGGTGCGAAATCAAAAATTAGACCCTCAATATAACAAATAGCTCCCCGCAAAAAAAAATATAACAAATAGCAATCAGAAAAATCAAAGCTTGTATCTGCACTCTGGTTTTCACAAGAAACTATGATTTTCACAAGTAATTTTGATTCTTTTGGTAAAAACTTATCAAGAGCACATTTCCGAGGTTGAATTTTGTGCTTTTTCTTACGTTTTTCATAAATTGACTCGAGATTCGTAATTCTAGGACCAGAATACATTTCAGAAATAAAAAACAGGATGCGAATATCATGCATTAAAAGTTAACTTAGGAACAAAAATTGATGAAACAACCTTCGATTTATTTGGAAGGAACACCATTCGGCGGCAGCGAGGCTAGGGTCTTCCGGTTCCTCATCTCGGTTAATCGGCAACCTAGCGTTTGTGGCATGCCTCCAACTCCGATCAATGCACCCAGGTCGCAGGTCCAGCAGCAAGCAACAATTGGGATTAAAAGAAGCAGCAAAGATGTGTGAGAAGATGAGACAAAAGAGAAACCGGATAAATAGATTGACTGAGTGTAGAAAAATACCAATTCATTGAATAAGGAGATTTGTTTTGGGGAAAATGCGAAGGATTTGATCCGCTGGAATGGAATAGAATCAAGACTTTTGGTGGTGTGATTGGATCATGGGGAGAGAAAGGGATTTGCGCTAGAAGCGAAAGAGAACGGAGAGAGAAGAGGAGACGTGCGTGAGATGAGGCCTCCGCCTTGGAGTTATTTCGTTCCAGGTTCCAACGTATTAATATTTGCTGATGCGTTGATTACCCACCTTTGAGTTGGATTACCCACACCTAAACTAGTCATCAATGTTCTATATATAAAATTTGGCCCTGTCAATTTGGGGGCCCTGTACAGTCGAACACTCTGCACAGGTGTGCCGTACGGGCCTGGACGGAGGTGCACTATAAGCATATATTCCAACAGATGAAAACATCGGCAGAAACATTGAACATACGTAGTATCATTTTGTTTTTGTATAATAAAGCAGAGACTGGAAGGTCAGAGGGAAGCAATTGTTCGACAGGGAGAAACACAAGACAACCCAAACCGCAATCCGTAATCTAGAGGCTTGAGGCTTGACAGCACCAACGGAATTACCGGAGCGCCAAGCTGCCTCTCCCTCGCTTTTTTGCTTTGTTTATTACATGTCATGTCATGCGATCCTCGTGTTTCACAAGCATGTTTGGAGTTTGAGAAGAGTAGAAAATTAGAAGGGGAACAGAGTGGAATTAGGGCAGCTTCCTTCTTGATGCTCCAGACAAAATTAAAATTGGCCGAGGACTTGTTGTGAGCCAGGTCAAAGGTCAGGCTCGCAGGAAACAGACACATGGACGTCTCGATCGACCGTGCTGGGTCACTTGCTCAGGCAGGACCGGGTGAGTCCCCAGTTCCCAAAAGCGAGACAGCAACAGCAACCACCGGCAGTTGTAACAGCGTTTTGCTTCTGCACAGCAACTGCGGAGTAATCATGCGGCGCGGGCAGACCCAGTGGATCATTAACAACAGGTTAACTGTTTTTAATTGTTGTTAGTACGTGCCTGTCTGTGCAGAATCTAGATACCAGCAGGCAGCATATTGTACAGCGCGGCTATACTCTGGCTGGCAATGCACACTCCGGCTTGGCGGGAAAAATAGAGATCGAGATTGGGAGGATAAACAAATGTCCGGAAGCTTATCCGGTTAGTTGTTGGGATTTCAGAAGAAAAATGCACCGATCGATCATCCGGTTCCGGTCCAATTTGAACGCGGTGCATGCGTGCTGGCGGACTCGGTTGTTGGTTGGTCTCTCAACTTTAGGATCTCCGTACATCCTCAACAAAGCTTAATTATTTTCTTCCTGATAGTCGCCGGCGAGAGTGAGACGCTCGGACGCGACACCGGGGCTGGGCATGTGTGTTGGACTACGGCGGCCGCAGCCTGCACGTGCGTAGTGCAGTTGTTGAACTATTTTGGTCAGTATTTGTAAAATGAATGATTAGCTAGAGAAGACCAGCCAACGATTGTGACTGATCTGCGCCATTGCTGTATTGCAGTCCGCCAACAATGGTTGAATAATTAGGGAGGATTAACAAATGTCCGGAAGAAGCTGCAACTGGCCTGATTGTTTACGTTTTAGTAAGGTCTTCGTAACATGTTCATTGATGTTTTCTTGGAAATTAAGGGTACGGACAGAAACATGTTGATGCTTTCTTGGAACCAGGATGCAAGTTGTGGGTCGTTCCAACATTACTACTGTTAAAAGGGAGAGAGGGATTTGGTGGAATAGTTCGTTGTATTGCTTGAGCCTCGTGGGCATCCAGCAGTCACAACGGTAGCGACGCAGACGGTGAGACTGGAGAAGAATCTGAAGGCAAGCCGACGGACACCCCCCACAATCGTAACGGTCGATGCATCACGGAATTGTGACTGGAGTGGCAACCGACGAGGTTGCTCAAGCAAGGCGGTAGCCCTTTGTGCCGTTTGTCGATGTAGCCGAGAGCGTGGGTGGTGGAGCCATGGTCGAGGTAGCCGTGCGACGAATGTCGTGATCGATGTCGAGTCGGGGTGGCCGGTGTCGAGGAAGTCGCCGTGGAGCCGCGGGCGCAAGAGGGCGCCGAGTTAGCATGGGCGCAGTGGTGTCGAAGTAGGGGTGCGTCGGGAAGAAAATGTTGTTGATGACGCGTCGCGGCGGGTTTGCCATGTCTGGGGACACATCATGGACGAAGTCACGCACCGGTATTGCCAGCACCGGGCATGCGTAGACGGACGAAGACGAAGTTGATGAATCGCCGACCAGGCTTGCCAGGCCCGGGGACACGTCGTGGATGAAGGCACGCATCGGTGTTGCCAGCACCGGGCATGCGTAGGCGAGGGACCTGCACGAGCTGTACGCCATGTCGGAGAAGTCAGAGGGGCCAGCAGAGAAGAACTCGACGACGATTACGACGTCCATCGGCGCGGTGCCGATGTCACCAACGATGGTCGGAGTAGACGAAGTGGTCGGGGTAGATGACGGCGACGATGGCGACGGGCTGGTGCTGGACGAAGACGAACGGGGTGGACAGGCGGCGGCGGCGGCTACGGAGGTAGCCGCGGCGGCGGCCAAAGAAGAGCGGCGGCGGCGGCCTGACGGCGGCGGCGGCTAGGTTAGAAGTGCCGCAGCGGTGCTCGAAGTAGGCGAAGAACCCTGACAGCATGACGAAGACCGGCGCGGACGGTGGTGTTCCCGCACCAAGGAAGACGGCCGACGCATACCACGGGAGGTAGACCCGCGGTGACGGTGGAGCTGACCGTGGGCCGCGGCGCTACAGCCCGAAGGGGCAACGCAGCGGCAGCAGGCGGATCGGGACAACGGCGGGAAGACCTCGGTGCGGCGGGTGGGACCGCGCGCCGCGAAGCTGTGGCCCGAAGGGGCGACGCAACGGCGGTGCAGCCGCGGGGACGGCCTCGGGGCGGCGACGGGGACCACGTATCGCGGCACTAAAGCCCGAAGGGGTGACGTAGCGGCGACACACGAGTCGATGCAGCCGCAAGGCGAACCACGGGGCGACGGCGCTGCAGCCCGACGGGGCGACACAGCGGCAGCCCGATGCTCGATCGGTGGAGAGGCGCGCTGAATCCGGGGACGATCTTCACGGGACCTGCGGAGGCGCGCATAGCCGACGGGCCAGGTCGGTCGCGCGGCATATATGACGCGGATTGCGGCGGCGAGCGGGTGATCAAGCCGATTGCGCGCGAGGTCGGGGATGCCGCTCGGTGGAGGCGTGATGGCGGCGGAGTCCGAGATGAAGCCGGCGACGACGGACGCCGTAGGACGTCGCGGACGAGCTTGTCAGCACCGGCACCCGAACTGCTAAAGCAGCGCCGGCGCCCGGGCAGAGAGGCCCGAGCGACCAACGGAGCAGCGGCGTCCGAGTTGAGACAGCCGACGAGCATGACGTAGCCGTCCCGACGCAGCCGAGAATGAGGCCGGCGAGGTAGACCGCCGGGCCGCTATGCAGATGCGGCGGAAGCGGGTGACTTGGATCGATGGGCGGGTTGGCGCGCGAGCGACGGCTATGATTGGCCGTCGCATGGCGCGAGGCCGCCGGGTCGGGGCGATGCAGGTGTTCCGGTCGGAGCAGGGCGGTGACGGTCGGTGCAGGGCAATGGGAGGACCGACGCGCGGACGGCGGCTGGCCCGGACGGGCCGCCATGACGCGCGTAGCCGCCGGGTCGAAGGAGAGGCTGGCTGGTCACGCCGGGGTCGGAGTAGAGACGCACGGAGGTAGAAGGCGGCGACGGGCGACGCAAACCGATCAAGATTAGATCGGAAAATCGAAAAGAAAAACGCCGATCAAAACGACCGGCGAGAGAGCGAAAAAACCCGGAGCAAAGCTCGGGAAAAGACTCTTTAGGGCAGTCGGCCAACACGGCCGGCGAACGAACCCTAGGTACGGGTGGCGCGGCCCCGGGCAGCGGTCATGGAGGCCGACCGCCCTGAGGGCGGCGCGCAGGTGCGGAAGCGGCGGCGGCTAGAGTTTAGGATCGACTTGCGGTAGATACCATTTTAGAAGGAAGAGAGGGATTTAGTGAAATAATTCGTTGTATTGCTTGAGCCTCGTGGGCATATATATAGAAATACAATGATCTACTTGGAGTACAAGACAAGCCAGAATAAATTCTAGTCTATCTCGTCTTTCCTAATAAACATTATACTCAACAACTACAAGTGGTACTAGAAGTGCCACTTGCTGGATATATCACCAACTTGTTGTTATATATTTATACTCCGGAATTGAAACTGCATTTCTTTTTTTCGCCGACGATGGGATTTCAGGGTGAAATGATGTTGGTACTTGCATGGGTAAGAGGACCAGTTTTGTCCTGTCAAAATAAATAAATAAGAGGATCAGTTTTGGAGTTGGTTACTTGTCACTGTGTTTGGTAAGATTTCTACTATTAAAGGAGAATCGAACGTCGTAATGGTTCGACCTCCCCCTCCCATCCCATCGATACGTCCTCCCATCCTTTCGCATCCACTGATTTTTTTTATCATGGTATACGTGTTTTGATTTTAAATCAGAGATACAGCATGATGGTATATCTCGCTAGATGGTACCTCTTTTAAGCAATGCCGATGCTAGATCAAGGGGGAGGGGGGGTAAAGAGAATGGAAGTCGGTGGGTGTGAGGGATCGGGCTAAAGTTGTTGCTAAGGAGACATTGTCATTGTCATCGACTTACCATTATTTTAGGTGATAGATGAGAAGTGTTTGCATTGTAAGTTAGAGATACACCGTGATGTTATGTCTCGCTAGATAATATCCCTTTTAAGCAATACAAATGCTAGAGCAAGGGAGTTGAAGAAAATGAAATTGGTACAAGGGGACATGCTAAAGATGTTGCTAAGGAGACATCACAAGTGTTAATGATGTAAGAAGTGACTGAGAATTGCATCTTATCGATATATAAATAGAAACCACACATGCCGTCAAGAATGACATACATTTTGGTGTAAACTTTTTTTATTCCGTGGCAACGCACGGACATCTAGCTAGTAGAGACAACAGTAATACATACATACATACATACATACATACATACATACATACATACATACATACATACATACTAAATGTCAAACTATGCTGGCCGTTTCTTCTGATTTTATCCATTATGCATTCGAATGGATAGGATTGAATGGAAAATTTAAAGGGCAAGATATTTGAATGTGAACTCCCATGTAGAACACCATGACCAAACTAACATGTCCTATACGTAGAAAAATTCTAGCACGAGGCATATGCAGTGCACTTAGGCATGCCTGACTGGCTCTTTGGATTGATGTCTAACTTTGCCATATCTAATTAATCTAATCATAGAACATGCATGATACAGGCAGACATTCTCTACAAAAAAAAACCTGCATGTGAATATGTATTATACACATGCACTTCCGTTTTCAATTTGTTTGGACAAGAGGGAAGGGCAAAAGGGTTAAATTTTTGGGTTTTTCTTTTCAGTCCATGTGTGTTTTTTTCCACCAAGAGAAATGTCATTCCCTATTCACGGAAAACAAAGTAACAGACTCCACAAGTATACACGCATCCACAACTGGTACCATATGGCTGACTCCAGGGGTGGAGCTAGAAAATTTGACCATTGGGTTCACTCACTGAATTATTGTGAGAATATGATATAAATAATTTACGTGCAAGGTCTGATTTTAGACAATATTATAACAAAAGTATAACATTCAAAGAGAACATAACGAATAGAATTATGATATCATTTATCACATGTTGTATGACGGTAAAAACTGAAGAGTGTTGTACATACCTATTGACTGAAATCATAAAACCTCTTTTTTACATGTTATAAATAGAGTGGTGCCAAAATAACTTCAAGTCTTAGGTTTATTTTCTCATGTCCTTGAAAACATTGAAGCAAATGACAAATTAGTTTAAAAAGTTCAAAAATAAAGACCAGCAAGCAAAAGAAGTATGTTAAGTCACTCACATTTTGAGTACCCCATTAGATTTTCATCATCTCAAAAAGATCAATCAAAACATTTAATACTAATGATAGAAAACATAGTTTCAACACATGGCAAATTAAAGAATCACTCATGAACCGATTACCCATTTTGTTACGCAACTTTTTCTTCACAACATTCATAACCGAAATGCATTTCTTCATTGATGTTGTGTCATCTCACAATACCTTTAGACGATGACAGATAAAAGAAAAAGTAACATGCTTATTGATCAAACCGTTCTGGATTACTTTTTAGGAAACATCACCAATGGCCCTTTGTGGATAATCAAAATTAGATGGTGGCCTTATTAAATATCTTTGCCTAGTATCACCATCCTCTAAAATTCTCTTCTGATTAGTCGAATCGTAAGGCAACACATCTGAATTAATCCATCTGGCTTTAAAACCCACTTGCAACAATGATATTCGATGCACTTTGCGTACACCTAACGGCTGGCTTAATGGCCTTGATGTACCCGCATCATTTTTTGGATCTGGTGATCGACTCGACGACTTCCCTTACAGAAACTCCTTTGGATAGGCTAAATCAATCAGAATTTCTGGAATACACAATTAAGAAACTAGGGGATGTGCAAGAGATGTGATGATGCAATCTCATCACCTCGATAGAACTATAATAGTCTGCTTGGCGCCGTCGACCTGTCGTTGTCAGCTCGTCGGTGGTGTCTCAAGTGGTGACCAATTGATGGCGAATAGGAGAGACCAGATCGGAGGATTGTGGAAGCGAGCAACTAGGGCAAGAGATCATGCGGCTGGGGTTTACATACAAGAGATTAGGATTAAGGGAAGCAGATAGGAGCGCATGAACAGGCTTTCACGTGGCAATTCCCTTGTGGGCTTTTGGGCCTTGCATTGAGCGTCTAATTTTGATGGGGTCAGCTCTTATTTTTTGTTGGGGTCAAAGCATGTACGTATCTGTATACTGTATATGCGGCCATAAAAATTCGTCGGGTTCAGCTGAACCCAACGCCAATGTGCTGGCTCCGCCGCTGGCTGACTCCCTCTCGTTGTCAACTTCCTGGCGAGCAGTGTCTAGTTTCTCCCTCTCATTGTGATGTCTGCAATTCGTTGAAGCGTTCTACACCTACACCCATGCTTACACCAACATGTATTTAACTTTTGGTACGTAGTTTGAAATGGAGTGGATACTGTAGTTTAGTAGTATCTGCAGTTTTCCTCCTGTAGTTGGTGAGATTTCCATTGAGTCGTTGACCTCCACCCATATATTGATAAAAATCTCTATCTCTATCTCTATCTATACTACTCCCTCCGTTCCTAAATACTCATTTTAGAGTGGAGTATATTGTACTACACATGAACTACATACAGATGTGTATAGACATATTTTAGAGTGTAGATTCACTCATTTTGCTTCGTAGGTAACTAGTAGAAAACAGGGCTTTGGTCCAGGCCGGGTCAGCTCATTAGTCCCGGCATTGGTCCCGGTTCGTGAGCCCAGGGGACCGGCCGGGCCACGTGGGCCATTGGTCCCGGTTCATCTGGACCTTTTGGTCCCGGTTGGTGGGATGAACCGGGACCAATGGGCCTCGCTCCTGGCCCACCACCATTGGTCCCGGTTGGTGGCCTGAACCGGGACCAAAGGCTCCCCTTTAGTCCCGGCTCATGTCACCAACCGGGACCAATGAGATGCCCATATATACCCCTCGCTCGCGAGCAGAGCACCCCAGTGCTCTGTTTTTCTCTGGCCGAGGGAGAGAGGGCTTGGTGGTGCTCTAGCTCACCTCCTATGCACACAAGGTGTTCGATGGAATGCCCGAGCCATACTACTTAAGCTTTCTCCTCTCCAAGCTCGACCTCCAAACTCCATTTTCCATAATATTTGTCTAGGTTTAGCGGTCCGTCACGCCCCGTCCCCGTCTTCACCGCCGTCGATCACCCGCGCCGAGCTCATCGCCGGCACCACCGTGGTGAGCCTCTTGTTCTTATCTTCTTTCTGAAAGGAAAAATATTCTTACTTGTATGTTTACATAGATACTTGTATTATTTTCTTACTTTTATTATTGCATCTTATATAGTGCGATGGTTTTGGTATCCGCCCCCGTCGGCCCTCGTCCTGTCTATGATTTGGATGTGGTATATATATTATCTTTATAACTATTGGTTCATTTATTATTTATGAAAATTATGCCGACCAACGTGACATAGATTTTATTTATGTAGGATGTATGTGAATCGGAAATGCCAACCGACCCTATTGTCGAGAGGTTAAATTTAGTTGAAGAAGAAAACAATTTGTTGAAGGAAAAAATAAAAAAAATTGAGGAGGAGAAGATGATATTGGAGTTGCATGTTGCGGATGTCGTCGATGATCACAAGATCAAGATGGATGCAATGCACTTGAAGATTAGAAAGATTAGAAAATATGCCTTTCATATCGAGGCTTGGTATCATTATGCTGTTGGATCAATTGTTACCTTGGTTGCGATTATGATCGCATTTGTTTTTGCATTGAAATGTTTTACATAGTTTTAATGTATGGTTTAATTAATTAGATGCTCTAGAGAGCTATATGTTGTTAAATGAGAACTATGTATGCACTTTGGTTTTAATGTGATGATGAACTTCTATTAATTTGGACACTTAATTATATATAATGCACGCAGATGAATCGGCAATGGATGTACGGTGACAGACACACCCGCGAGTACATTAAGGGCGTGCATGAGTTTCTCGATGCGGCTGAGGCAAACAAGCAGAATGGTTTTATGTGTTGTCCATGCACTGAATGTGGGAATACGAGGTCTTACTCTAACCGGAAAATCCTTCACTCCCACCTGCTTTACAAGGGTTTCATGCCACACTATAATATTTGGACGAGGGACGGAGAAATAGGGGTTATGATGGAAGACGGCGAAGAAGAAGAGTACGATGACAACTATGTGCCCCCTGAATACGGTGATGCTGCAACGGGGGGAGCTGGTGAAGATCAAGAGGAACCAGACGATGTGCCCAATGATGCTACAACGGGTGAAGCTGCTGAAGATCAAGAGGAACCAGACGATGTGCCCGATGATGATGATCTCCGCCGGGTCATTGTCGATGCAAGGACGCAATGCGAAAGTCAAAAGGAGAAGCTGAAGTTCAATCGCATGTTAGAGGATCACAAAAAAGGGTTATACCCCAATTGCGAAGATGGCAACACAAAGCTCGGTACCGTACTGGAATTGCTGCAGTGGAAGGCAGAGAATGCTGTGGCTGACAAAGGATTTGAGAAGCTACTGAAAATATTGAAGAAGAAGCTTCCAAAGGATAACGAATTGCCCGACAGTACATACGCAGCAAAGAAGGTCATATGCCCTCTAGGATTGGAGGTGGAGAAGATACATGCATGCCCTAATGACTGCATCCTCTACCGCGGTGCATACAAGGATCTGAACGCATGCCCGGTATGCGGTGCATTGCGGTATAAGATCAGACGAGATGACCCTGGAGATGTTCACGGCGAGCCCCCCAGGAAGAGGGTTCCTGCGAAGGTGATGTGGTATGCTCCTATAATACCACGGTTGAAACGTCTGTTCAGAAACGAAGAGCATGCCAAGTTGATGCGATGGCACAGTGAGAACCGAAAGAAAGATGGGAAGTTGAGAGCACCCGCTGACGGGTCGCAGTGGAGAAAAATCGAGAGAAAGTACTGGGATGAGTTTGCAAAGGACCCAAGGAATGTATGGTTTGCTTTAAGCGCGGATGGCATTAATCCTTTCGGGGAGCAGAGGAGCAATCACAACACCTGGCCCGTGACTCTATGTATGTATAACCTTCCTTCTTGGATGTGCATGAAGCGGAAGTTCATTATGATGCCAGTTCTCATTCAAGGTCCTAAGCAACCCGGCAACGAAATTGATGTGTACCTAAGGCCATTAGTTGAAGAACTTTTACAGTTGTGGAATGGAAACGGTGTACGTACGTGGGATGAGCACAGACAGGAGGAATTTAACCTTAAGGCGTTGTTGTTCGTGACCATCAACGATTGGCCCGCTCTCAGTAACCTTTCAGGATAGACAAACAAAGGATACCACGCATGCACGCACTGTTTAGATGACACTGAAAGTATATACCTGGACAAATGCAGGAATAATGTGTACCTGGGCCATCGTTGATTTCTTCCGACCAACCATCAATGTCGAAAGAAAAGCAAGCATTTCAAAGGCGAGGCAGATCACCGGAAGAAGCCCGCCATGCGCACCGGTGATCACGTGCTTGCTATGGTCAATGATTTACACTACGTAATCTTTGGAAAGGGTCCCGGTGGACTAGCTGTTCCGAATGACGCTAAGGGACACGCACCCATGTGAAAGAAGAAATCTATATTTTGGGACCTACCCTACTGGAAAGACCTAGAGGCCCGCTCCTCAATCGACGTTATGCACGTGAAGAAGAACCTTTGCGTGAACCTGCTAGACTTCTTGGGCGTGTATGGGAAGACAAAAGATACACCTAAGGCACGGGAGGACCTGCAATGTTTGCACGAAAAAGACGGCATGCCTCCGAAGCAGTATAAAGGTCCTGCTAGCTACGCTCTTACGAAAGAAGAGAAAGAAATCTTCTTTGAATGCCTGCTCAGTATGAAGGTCACGACTGGCTTCTCGTCGAATATAAAGGGAATAATAAATATGCCAGAGAAAAAGTTTCAGAACCTAAAGTCTCATGATTGCCACGTGATTATGACGCAACTGCTTCCGGTTGCATTGAGGGGGCTTCTACCGGAAAACGTCTGATTAGCCATTGTGAAGCTATGTGCATTCCTCAATGCAATCTCTCAGAAGGTGATCGGTCGAGAAATCGTACCAAGGCTAAGGAGTGATGTGGCGCAATGTCTTGTCAGTTTCGAGTTGGTGTTCCCACCATCCTTCTTCAATATCATGACGCACGTCCTAGTTCATCTAGTCGACGAGATTGTCATCCTGGGGCCCGTATTTCTACACAATATGTTCCCCTTTGAGAGGTTCATGGGAGTCCTAAAGGAATATGTCCGTAACCGCGCTAGGCCAGAAGGAAGCATCTCCATGGGCCATCAAACAGAGGATGTTATCGGGTTTTGTGTTGACTTCATTCCTGGCCTTAAGAAGATAGGTCTCCCTAAATCGCTGTATGAGGGGAGACTGACTGGAAAAGGCACTCTTGAAAGAGACTCAATAATATGCAGGGACGGATATTCTTGGTCTCAAGCACACTACACAGTTCTACAGAACTCTACCTTGGTGACCCCGTATGTCGATGAACACAAAAACAGTCTGCGCTCCAAACACCCAGAGCAGTGCGACGACTGGATTACATGTGAACACATCAGGACTTTCAGCAGTTGGTTGGAAACACGTCTCAGAGGTGACAACACTGTTTGTGATGAGTTGTACTTGTTGTCCAGGGGACCATCTTTGACTGTATTGACTTACAAAGGATACGAGATAAATGGGAATACATTTTACACGATCGCCCAAGATCAAAAGAGCACCAACCAAAACAGCGGTGTCCGCTTTGATGCAGCAACCGAGAGCGGAAAGGACACATATTATGGTTACACAGTGGACATATGGGAACTTGTCTACGGACCTGATTTTAAGGTCCCTTTGTTTAAGTGCAAATGGGTCAATCTGTTAGGCGGCGGGGTACAGGTAGATCCACGGTACGGAATGACAACAGTGGATCTGAAAAATCTTGGGTACACTGACGAACGGTTCGTCCTAGCCAATGATGTGGCACAGGTTATCTATATGAAGGACATGTCTACCAAACCGAGAAAAAGAAAAGATAAGGAAGCGAATACATCATACGATGAGCCAAAGCGCCACATAGTTCTTTCAGGAAAAAGGGACATCCTGGGAGTGGACGGTAAGACAAACATGTCTGAAGATTATGAAAAGTTTCATGAAATTCCTCCCTTCAATGTCAAGGCTGACCCAAGCATCCTGATAAACAATGAAGATTATCCATGGTTACGGCGCAATAAGCAAATGACACAAGCGAAGAAAAAGTGAAGACTTTCTCCCGCAACTATTATGATGATACCATGCCAACTTTGTAACATACGAACATGCTACCATTGTCCGTTTTGTACATGCACATGCTATGTGGATGAAATTATGAAACCATCCCAACTTTCAACTTTTTCAGAGTTCATTTGAAATGCTTTCATGTCTTATGGTTCAAGGTTTTATGTGTTGAGGCAAATGGATCAATATGTCAGGAGGCGGGGTACAGGTAGACCCACAGTACGGTATGACAACAGTGGATCTAAACAATCTTGGGTACACAGACGAACCATTCGTCCTAGCCAATGATGTGGCGCAGTTATTGTCCGAAACTTTGATACTTCGAAAGTGATTGTCCATTTTGTACACAAAGTGCATCAAGTTTTTGTCGTAACCCTCTCTACTTTTTGGAACATGCCATGTGGGTGAAATGATGATACCATGCCAACTTTCAACCTTTTCAGAGTTCATTTTAAATGCTTTCCAATTTCAGGGTCATTTAGCTCAAAGAATGAATTAATAGCAAACAGAATGAACTACAAAACTTTTATGAAAATAAAAACAATCAATTAAAATATTATGTTATGATCAATTAAAATAAAGCTATAATATTCTTCAATAGCAAAAAGAATATAATTTTTGTGACCTAAAATCAAACTATAAGTATTTAATTGTAAGTATAAATAAAAAATAAATAGCAAAAAAGAAAAAAAATTCTATTTTTATAGTAAATTTATTCATAAACTAGTGATTCACACAAAATTTAAAAAATACAAATTTAAACTATTCAAAATTTTAAAACTAATGGCACTAACAGAAAGTTTATAATTTTTGTGACCTAAAATCAAAAAGAAATCATTAAAAAACTATAAGTATTTAGTTGTAAGTATAAATAAAAAATAAATAGAAAAAAAATTCTATTTTTATAGTAAAGTTATTCATAAACTAGTGATTCACACAAATTTTTAAAAATTCAAATTTAAACTATTCAAAATTTAAAACTAATGGCACTAACAGAAAGTTTATATTTTTTGTGACCTAAAAGCAAAAAAGAAATCACTAAAAAACTGTAAGTATTTAGTTTTAAGTAGAAATAAAAAAATAAAAAACAAAAAAATGTAGAAATAAAAAAGAAAAAACCAAAAAAATGCCACCTACTGGGCCTCCACGGCCTGAATACGACTAGAAACCCTACATGGGCCAGGATTCAGGCCCGCAGAAGGCCCAATAGGCCCACAGGCAGTAGCAAGTTTAGGTCCGAAAGCCTGTATAAGAGAGGAGCTCGAATGGGGAGGCACACCAGCGCTTATAAACAAGTGCCGGCGCCCTTCACCTAGCGAGGTGGGACTAAACTTTTGGCCGCGCCAGCGCCAGCACAAGGCCATTGGTCCCGGTTGGAGGCACCAACCGGAACCATAGGGGGGGCATTGGTACCGGTTCGTGGCACCAACCGGGACGATTGCCCCCCTATGGTCCCGGTTCGAGCCACCAACCGGGACCAAAGGCCTCTGCTTCCCGCCCTTTCGGCTGCTGAAAAGAGACCTTTGGTCCCGGTTGGTGGCTCCAACCGGGACCATAGGTAGGCATTCGTCCCGGTTCATGCCACGAACCGGGACCATTGCTCTGGGTATATAAGGTAGCACTTGTGAAAATTTCGCCAACCGCTCCCATTCCGCCCGACGCCGCCAGGCCATTCGTCGTCGTCGTCGCCGCCCCGAGCCCGTCGTCGCCCGCTCCCCGTCGCCGTCGCCCCGTGCCGCAGCAGGCCTTCTCCCCGTCACTGCATGCGCCCTCGCCGGCCTCCTCCTCGTCGCTGCGTGCGCCATCTCCGACCCCCTCCCCGTCGCCCTGCGCCGCGTCGCCGGCCTCCTTCCCCGTCCCCGGCCTCCTCCCCGTCGTGCCCCCAGTGAGCTCCCCCATTCCCATCGATCCCTGTCGCTCTGACCATCGCCGCCGCCGCCGCTGCTCTCTGTGTGTGATAAAATTTTTCATATGTGTATATGTATATGCTCATATGTATTTGGATTTGGCTATGTATGTATGTATATGCTCATATGTATGTATGTATGTACGTATATGCTCTCTGTATATGGATTTGGCTATGTATATGCTCATATGTATGTATGTTCATATAGCATTTTTTCTATATATGAATTATTTTTTTTGTTCATGGATATATGCTAAAGAAAACAAGGGGGGTGATAGATGATGATGAGGGGTCGAGAGGGGGACGAGAGGTCGAGAGGGGTCGAGGGGAGAAAAAAAATGTTATCAAGGACGAGGGTCGTCGAGGGGTTGGGAGAGGGACGAGGGGTCGAGAGGGGTCGAAAGAAGAAGAGGAGAGGAAGAAGAGGAGAAATAAATAAGAAGAAGAAAAAAGAAGAAAAATAAGAGGAGACGAAGAAAGGAATAGTGGAGAAGAAGAGAAAATAGAGTATATTCTATTTTTTCTTCTTCTCCACTATTCCTTTCTTCTTCTCCTCTTTTTTTCTTCTTTTTTTTCTTCGATCTTCTCCTCTAGCTATTCCTTTCTTCTTCTCCTCTTTCTTCTTCTTCTTCTTCTTCTTCCTCTTCTTCTTCTTCTTCTTCTTCTTCTTCATTTTTATCGGGAACGAGGGTGTCGAGGATCGCCGAGGGGTCGAGGGTCGGGAACTAGGGTAGAGGGTCGAGGGTCATTAAGGGGTCAAGGGTCGAG
>NC_041392.1:34620820-34635376 GCF_002162155.2 Triticum dicoccoides
AGGGGTCGAGGGTTCCAGGGTCGTCGAGGGTTCGAGGGGTCGAGGATCGCCGAGGGGTCGAGAGAGATTTCCTAGTGTCAAAGTATTGAAGAAATCCATGGCTTCATCATTAGCCGGAAGTAACCAGGGCATGACGAAGTCCTCCAAAGTTATTTTGGAATGGTGTCCCGGATAGGATAATTTGCCTTTTTGTATGAATTTCAGCAAAGGCCTTCCAAATAACGATATTTGGAAGGTTCTTGCTGAACTTTGTACCAAAAAGCGAATTATCCTATCTAGGACTCCGTTCCAAAATAACTTTGGAGAGCTTCGTACCATCATGCACCTGTTACTTTCGCCTAATGATGAAGACATGGTTTTGTTGAATCCTTTGACACTAGGCAACCTCCCGACCCCTCGGCGATCCTCTCGAACATGAGAGGAAGAAGAGGATCGCCGAGGGGTCGAGGGTTGCAGGGTCGTCGAGGGTTCGAGGGGTCGAGGATCGCCGAGGGGTCGAGAGAGAGATTTCCTAGTGTCAAAGTATTGAAGAAATCCATGGCTTCATCATTAGCCGGAAGTAACAAGGGCATGACGAACTCCTCCAAAGTTATTTTGGAATGGTGTCCCGGATAGGATAATTTGCCTTTTTGTATGAATTTCAGCAAAGGCCTTCCAAATAACGATATTTGGAAGGTTCTTGCTGAACTTTGTACCGAAAAGCGAATTATCCTATCTAGGACTCCGTTCCAAAATAACTTTGGAGAGCTTTGTACCATCATGCACATGTTACTTTCGCCTAATGATGAAGACATGGTTTTGTTGAATCCTTTGACACTAGGCAACCTCCCGACCCCTCGGCGATCCTCTCGAACATGAGAGGAAGAAGAGGATCGCCGAGGGGTCGAGGGTTGCAGGGTCGTCGTGGGTTCGAGGGGTCGAGGATCGCCGAGGGGTCGAGAGAGAGATTTCCTAGTGTCAAAGTATTGAAGAAATCCATGGCTTCATCATTAGCCAGAAGTAACCAGGGCATGACGAAGTCCTCCAAAGTTATTTTGGAATGGTGTCCCGGATAGGATAATTTGCCTTTTTGTATGAATTTCAGCAAAGGCCTTCCAAATAACGATATTTGGAAGGTTCTTGCTGAACTTTGTACCAAAAAGCGAATTATCCTATCTAGGACTCCGTTCCAAAATAACTTTGGAGAGCTTCGTACCATCATGCACCTGTTACTTTCGCCTAATGATGAAGACATGGTTTTGTTGAATCCTTTGACACTAGGCAACCTCCCGACCCCTCGGCGATCCTCTCGAACATGAGAGGAAGAAGAGGATAGAAAAGAAGAGGAAGAAGAAAAAAAGAGGAGAAGAAAGAATAGAGGAGTTCTTCTCCTCTATTCTTTCTTCTCCTCTTTTTTTTCTTCTTCTTCCTCTTTTTTTATCGGGAACGAGGGTCGTCGAGGGACATAGATGTAGTGTCGTCGTTGTTGATATATACCCCCTCCCGATAGCTTCAACACGTGGGGGGTCAATATTACCCCCTCCTTGAAGCGTTCTCGAGGCCACCCCAAACCCTTGAAGCGTTGTCGAGGCCACCCCAAACCCTGGAGAAGCAGCGTCGAGGCCACTAATTAATATATATGATTCCTTACTATGATTAGGTAGCTAGTTCTACGTTTGCCACTAATATATCCATCTGTCATGTTTGAATAATAATTGCCATGTTGTAAATATTTGTAGAAACTATGGACACCGCCCGAGACGAAGCAAAAGAAGCGTTGTTGAGGGACATAATCGCAGAAGGAAGTGATGCCGTCTCGTTGTTTCTCAACAACACTGATGTTCTGGAAGGAGAGGGTGAAGAAGCTGGCTACGGTGACCTAATGCCGGTGCAAGAAGAAGAACATGAGGACAGCTCCGGTGACCCAATGCCAGTGCAAGAAGGAGACCGTGATGACGGCTCCGGTGACCGAACCGAGTCCGGCCAGGTATATATATATTAGTTAAGCCTGTGCTGACTAGCTGATTGATGCATTCATTGTTTTGGTATGTACACATATTAATTAAGTCTTTGTTCTTTATTCTAGCCCTCCGGATCGAGAACAACTTCGGTAAAGAGACGAGGCCCGAAGAAAAAGTTGAGCTCGGATGAAAAGTTTGAGATCATAGCAATCACGCCCAACGGCCAACCGATTGAACCCATCCGAATAAAGAACATATTTGTTGCTCAGTGCGGGGTTCTAGTTAGGGACAAGATCCCGATAAGCATCCAGCAATGGTTTAAGCCGGCTACAGAAGACCCTGAGGTGTCTTATGTATATGATATGCAGAAAAATGATCTTTGGACTGAGCTGAAGTCAAATTTCACCCTACCGCCAGAGGATAATCCAGAGAACCCAGTTAAAGAGCAATTAATCAAGTCTTTTGCTCTTAAGAGGATGGCAGAACTATTCAGGAGGTGGAAGAAAGAGCTGAATAAGTTTGTCGAAAATAATGAGACACCAGAATTCAAGGGCAGATATGAGAATATAAGAGATCACTGGCCCGCATTTGTGGCCCACAAGACATCGGAAAAGAGTAAGAAGATGTCGGAGACAAACAAGCAAAATGCTGCAAAGAAGAAGCTTCACCATCGCACGGGGTCAGGTGGCTACCTCGTAGCCCGGTCTAAGTGGTCCAAGACTAAGAATGATCTGGTTGATAAAGGGATCGAACCAGAGACAATTAACTGGCCAGACCGTTGCCGAACTTGGTTCTTTGGGGCTGGCGGAACCTTGGACCCTGTAACAGGGAAGTGCATTTGGACGAACGATCAAATGGACATACCAGTCAGGAAGCTTAAGCAGAATATCGAAGCAACGCAGCAAGGGACGTTCTTTCCAGACAGAGAGAACGACGAGCTCACAATGGCCCTCGGGAATCCTGAGCACCCTGGACGGACACGAGGCACGCCAGGCTCCATTCCGTGGAAGGTTGGGTTTCCGGACGCAGGCGGTTACAAATCCCATGAGAGGAGGAAAAAAGTGCAGCAGACCCAAATGCAGGCGCTGCAAGCAAGGGTAGACACGATAGAGGAACGAGAAGCAAATCGCAGCAAACGTACTGCCGAAGCTTCCCCTGAAGCTACCCCGCCATCTCAGCGCAAAAGCAGCGTGGCTTCCACCGAGCTGCTTTAGCGGGAGCATGCCTTGACGGCTCCTGCCAGCTATCCCGTGGATGCTATCACGGAGTCTCAAAATTGCCACCTTATGACGCAATGGATGAATTTGAAGGTCAAGGCGGCTGTTGGCTCTGTTTATCCTACTGAACCCGGCGCAACTTTTCACTGCCGGCCGATTCCAGAAGGATATGCTAGGGTGATGGTGGATGAAATAACGGAGGGATTTGAGGACCTCCAGCTTGACCACCCTATCGGTGAAGGGGAGACTCGGATGGGGTCTGCTCTAAAGACTCCATGCCTATGGCAGAAGGAGCTCATCAACCTTCCGAACTGGACGCCTCCGCCTCCTCCTCCGGCGAGTCAGGGCACTCCGCCTCCTCCACCGCCTCCTCCTCCGGCGAGTGACGATCAGGGCCCTCGGCCGTCTCGTTCTCCGGCGCGTGGCGGCACTCCGCCTGCGCCGGCGCGCCCGAGCAGCCAGCCTCCTGTTGGAAATATGCCCTAGAGGCAATAATAAATAAGTTATTATTATATTTCTTTGTTCATGATAATAGTCTTTTATTCATGCTATAACTGTATTATCCGGAAATCGTAATACACGTGTGAATACATAGACCACAATATGTCCCTAGTAAGCCTCTAGTTGACTAGCTCGTTGTGATCAACAGATAGTCATGGTTTCCTGGCTATGGACATTGGATGTCGTTGATAACGGGATCACATCATTAGGAGAATGATGTGATGGACAAGACCCAATCCTAAGACTAGCACAAAGATCGTGTAGTTCATTTGCTAGAGCTTTGTCAATGTCAAGTATCTCTTCCTTCGACCATGAGATCGTGTAACTCCTGGGTACCGTAGGAGTGCTTTGAGTGTATCAAACGTCACAACGTAACTGGGTGGCTATAAAGGTGCACTACAGGTATCTCCGAAAGTATCTATTGTTTTATGCGGATCGAGACCGGGATTTGTCACTCCGTGTAAACGGAGAGGTATCTCTGGGCCCACTCGGTAGGACATCATCATATGCGCAATGTGACCAAGGAGTTGATCACGGGATGATGTGTTACGGAACGAGTAAAGTGACTTGCCGGTAACGAGATTGAACAAGGTATCGGTATACCGACGATCGAATCTCGGGCAAGTAAAATACCGATAGACAAAGGGAATTGAATACGGGATCGATTGAGTCCTTGACATCGTGGTTCATCCGATGAGATCATCGTGGAACATGTGGGAGCCAACATGGGTATCCAGATCCCGCTGTTGGTTATTGACCGGAGAACGTCTCGGTCATGTCTGCATGTCTCCCGAACCCGTAGGGTCTACACACTTAAGGTTCGATGACGCTAGGGTTATAAAGGAAGCTTGTATGTGGTTACCGAATATTGTTCGGAGTCCCGGATGAGATCCCGGACGTCACGAGGAGTTCCGGAATAGTCCGGAGGTAAAGATTTATATATAGGAAGTCCTGTTTCGGCCATCGGGACAAGTTTCGGGGTCATCGGTATTGTACCGGGACCAGCGGAAGGGTCCCGGGGGCCCACCGGGTGGGGCCACCTGCCCCGGGGGGCCACATGGGCTGTAGGGGGTGCGCCTTGGCCTACATGGGCCAAGGGCACCAGCCCCAAGAGGCCCATGCGCCTAGGGAACCCTAGAGGGAAGAGTCCTCAAGGGGGAAGGCACCTCCGAGGTGCCTTGGGGAGGATGGACTCCTCCCCCCCCTCTTGGCTGCCGCACCAGATGCCATCTGGAGGCTGGCCGCCGCCCCTTGGGGTGGGAAAACCCTAAAGGGGGCGCAGCCCCCTTCCCCCCTATATATATTGAGGCATGGGGCTGCCCATAACACGCGATTTGATCTCTCGTTGGTGCAGCCCTGCCCTTCTCCCTCCTCCTCTTCTCCCATGGTGCTTGGCGAAGCCCTGCGGGATTGCCACGCTCCTCCACCACCACCACCACGCCGTTGTGCTGCTGTTGGATGGAGTCTTCCTCAACCTCTCCCTCTCTCCTTGCTGGATCAAGGCGTGGGAGACGTCACTGGGCTGTACGTGTGTTGAACGCGGAGGTGCCGTCCGTTCGGCACTTGGTCATCGGTGATTTGAATCACGACGAGTACGACTCCATCAACCCCGTTCACTTGAACGCTTCCGCTTAGCGATCTAAAAGGGTATGTAGATGCACTCCTCCTTCTACTCGTTGCTGGTCTCTCCATAGATAGATCTTGGTGTTACGTAGGAAAATTTTTGAATTTCTGCTACGTTCCCCAACAGTGGCATCATGAGCTAGGTCTATTGCGTAGATTCTTTGCATGAGTAGAACACAAAGTAGTTGTGGGCGTTGATGTTGTTCAATATGCTTACCGTTACTGGTCCAATCTTGTTTCGACGGTATTGTGGGATGAAGCGGCCCGGACCGACCTTACACGTACTCTTACGTGAGACAGGTTCCACCGATTGACATGCACTTGGTACATAAGGTGGCTAGCGGGTGCTAGTCTCTCCCACTTTAGTCGGAACGGATTCGATGAAAAGGGTCCTTATGAAGGGTAAATAGCAATTGGCATATCACGTTGTGGTCTTGCGTAGGTAAGAACGTTCTTGCTAGAAACCCATAGCAGCCACGTAAAACATGCAACAACAATTAGAGGACGTCTAACTTGTTTTTGCAGGGTATGCTATGTGATGTGATATGGCCAAGAAGAATGTGATGAATGATATGTGATGTATGAGATTGATCATGTTCTTGTAATAGGATTCACGACTTGCATGTCGATGAGTATGACAACCGGCAGGAGCCATAGGAGTTGTCTTTATTTTTTGTATGACCTGCGTGTCATTAAAGAACGCCATGTAACTTACTTTACTTTATTGCTAAACGTTAGTCATAGAAGTAGAAGTAGTCGTTGGCGTGACAACTTCATGAAGACACGATGATGGAGATCATGATGATGGAGATCATGGTGTCATGCCGGTGACAAGATGATCATGGAGCCCCGAAGATGAAGATCAAAGGAGCTATATGATATTGGCCATATCATGTCACTACTCTATTTGATTGCATGTGATGTTTATCATGTTTATGCATCTTGTTTGCTTAGGACGACGGTAGTAAATAAGATGATCCCTTACAAAATTTCAAAAAGTGTTCTCCCCTAACTGTGCACCGTTGCTACAGTTCGTCGCTTCTAAGCACCACGTGATGATCGGGTGTGATGGATTCTTACGTTCACATACAACAGGTGTAAGACAGTTTTACACAGCGAAAACACTTAGGGTTAACTTGACGAGCCTAGCATGTGCAGACATGGCCTCGGAACACGGAGACCGAAAGGTCGAGCATGAGTCGTATAGTAGATACGATCAACATGAAGATGTTCACCGATGATGACTAGTCCGTCTCACGTGATGATCGGACACGGCCTAGTTGACTCGGATCGTAATCACTTAGATGACTAGAGGGATGTCTATCTGAGTGGGAGTTCATAAGATGAACTTAATTATCCTGAACATAGTCAAAAGACCTTTTGCAAATTATGTCGTAGCTCGCGCTATAGTTCTACTGTTTTAGATATGTTCCTAGAGAAAATATAGTTGAGAGTTGTTAGTAGAAATTATGCGGACAGTAGAAAGCTTATGTCCTTAATGCACCGCTCAGTGTGCTGAACCCCAAACGTCGTTTGTGGATGTTGTGAACATCGGACATACACGTTTTGATAACTACATGATAGTTCAGTTAAATGGTTTAAGTAGAGGCACCAAAGACGTTTTTCGAAACATCGCGGAACATATGAGATGTTTCGAGGGCTGAAATTGGGATTTCAGGCTCGTGCCCATGTCAAGAGGTATAAGACCTCCGACGATTTTCTTAGCCTGCAAACTAAGGGAGAAAAGCTCAATCGTTGAGCTTGTGCTCAGATTGTCTGAGTACAACAATCACTTGAATCGAGTGGGAGTTGATCTTCCAGATGAGATAGTGATGTTTCCCCAAAGTCATTGCCACCAAGCTGCTAGAGCTTCGTGATGAACTATAACATATCAAGGATAGAGATGATGATCCTTGAGGTATTCGCGTTGTTTGACATCGCGAAAGTAGAAATCAAGAAGGAGCATCAATTGTTGATGGTTGATGAAACCACTAGTTTCAAGAAGGGTAAGGGAAAGAAGGGATACTTCATGAAACGGCAAATCAGCTGCTGCACCAATGAAGAAACCCGAGGTTGAACCCAAACCCGAGACTAAGTGCTTCTGTAATAAGGGGAACAACCACTGGAGCAAGATTACCCTAGATACTTGGTAGATGAGAAGGCTGGCAAGGTCGATAGAAGTATATTGGATATACATTATGTTAATGTGTACTTTACTAGTACTCCTAGTAGCACCAGGGTATTGGATACCGGTTCGGTTGCTAAGTGTTAGTAACTTGAAATAAAAGCTACGGCATAAACGGAGACTAGCTAAAGGTGAGCTGACGATATGTGTTGGAAGTGTTTCCAAGGTTGATATGATCAAGCATCGCACGCTCCCTCTACCACCGAGATTGGTGTTTGCGTTGAGCATAGACATGATTGGATTATGTCTATCGCAATATGGTTATTCATTTAAGGAGAATAATGGTTACTCTGTTTATTTGAATAATACCTTCAATGGTCTTACACCTAAAATGAATGGTTTATTGAATCTCGATCGTAGTGATACACATTTTCATGCCAAAAGATATAAGATAGTAATGATAGTACCACTTACTTGTGGCACTGCTGTGTAAGTCATATTGGTATAAAACGCATGAAGAAGCTCCATGTTGATGGATCTTTGGACTCACTCGTTTTTGAAAAGTTTGAGACATGCGAACCATGTCTATTGGTATATATGCATGAAGAAACTCCATGCAAATGGACCGTTTGAACTCACTTGATTTTGAATCACTTGAGATATGCAAATCATACCACATGGGCAAGATGACTGAAAAGCCTCGGTTTCAGTAAGATGGAACAAGATAGCAACTTGTTGGAAGTAACACATCTTGATGTGTCCAATCCAATGAGTGCTGAGGCATGCAGTGAATATCATTATGATCTTACTTCACAGTTGATTCGAGTAGATGTTGAGAATATTTACTTGATGAAACACAAGTCTGAATTATTGAATGGTTCAAGTAATTTCAGAGTGAAGTAGAAGATCATTGTGACAAGAGGATAGAATGTCTATGATATGATCATAGAGATGAATATCTGAGTTATGAATTTTGGCACACAATTAAGACATTATGGAAATTGTTTCGCAATTAATACCGCCTGGAACACCATAGTATGATGGTGTGTCCGAACATCATAGTTGCACCCTATTGGATATGGTGCGTACCATGATGTCTCTTATCGAATTACCACTATCGTTCATGGGTTAGGCATTAGAGACAACCACATTCACTTTAAATAGGGCACCACGTAATTCCGATGAGATGACACCGTATGAATTATGGTTTAGAGAAACCTAAGTTGTCGTTTCTTAAAAGTTTGGGGCTGCGACGCTTATATGAAAAAGGTTCAGGTTGATAAGCTCGAACCCAAAGCGGATAAAATGCATCTTCATAGGAAACCCAAAACAGTTGGGTATACCTCCTAATTCAGATCAGAAAGCAATATGGATTGTTTCTAGAATCGGGTCCTTTCTCGAGGAAAAGTTTCTCTCGAAAGAATTGAGTGGGAGGATGGTGGAGACTTGATGAGGTTATTGAACCGTCTCTTCAACTAGTGTGTGGCAGGGCACAGGAAGTTGTTCCTGTGGCACCTACACCAATTGAAGTGGAAGCTTATGATATTGATCATGAAACTTCGGATCAAGTCACTACCAAACCTCGTAGGACGACAAGGACACGTACTACTTCGGAGTGGTAAGGTGATCCTGTCTTGAAGGTCATGTTGCTAGACAACAATAAACCTACGAGCTATGGAGAAGCGATGGTGGGCCCGAATTCCGACAAATGGTTAGAAGCCATGAAATCCGAGATAGTATCCATATATCAGAACAAAGCATGGACTTTGATGGACTTGCCCGATGATCGGCAATCCATTGAGATAAATGGATCTTTTAAGAAGAAGACGTACGTGGATGGTAATATCACCATCTATGAAGCTCGACTTGTGGCGAAGTGTTTTCCGACAAGTTCAAGGAGTTGACTACGATGAGATTTTCTCACTCGTAGCAATGCTTAAAGTCCGTCGGAATCATGTTAGCATTAGCTGCATTTATGAAATCTGGCAGATGGATGTCAAAACGAGTTTCCTTACCAGTTTTCGTGAGGAAAGATTGTAGGTAATACAATCAGAAAGTTTTTGTCGATCCTAAGGATGCTAAAAGGTATGCTAGCTCCAGCGATCCTTCTAGGGACTGGAGTGAGCATCTCGGAGTTGGAATGTATGCTTTGATGATGATCAAAGATTTTGGGTTTGTACAAAGTTTATGAGAAACTTGTATTTCCAAAGAAGTGAGTGGGAGCACTATAGAATTTCTGATGAGTATCAGAAATGATGTAGAATTTCTAGAAAGCATATAGGGTTATTTGAAAGTAGTTTTTCAATAGAAAACCTGGATTAAGCTACTTGAGCATTAAGCATCAAGACCTATAAGGATAGATCAAAACGCTTAATGGTACTTTCAAATGAGCACATACCTTGACATGATCTTGAAGGTGTTCAAGATGAACCAGTCAAAGAAGGAGTTCTTGCCTGAGTTGTAAGGTACGAAGTTAAGACTTAAAGCTCGACCACGGCAGAATAGAGAGAAAGGACGAAGGTCGTCCCCTATGCTTAAGACGTAGGCTCTTCAGTATGCTATGCTGTGTACCGCACCTGAAGTGTGCCTTGCCATGAGTCAGTCAAGGGGTACAAGAGTGATCCAAGAATGGCTCACAGGACAGCGGTCAAAGTTATCCTTAGTAACTAGTGGACTAAGGAATTTTTTCTCAATTATGGAGGTGGTAAAAGAGTTCGTCGTAAAGGGTTATGATGATGCAAGCTTGACACCTATCCGGATAGCTCTGAGTAGAGAGACCGGATACATATAATGGAGCAACAATTTTGAATAGCTCCAAGTAGAACAGTTATTTGGAATAGCTCCAAATAGAGCGTGGTAGCTGCATCTAGGAGATGACATAGAGATTTGTAAAGCACACACGGATCTGAAAGGTTCAAACCCGTTGACTAAAACCTCTCTCACAAGCAACATGATCAAACATAAAAACTCATTGAGTGTCAATCACATAGTGATGTGAACTAGACTACTGACTCTAGTAAACTCTTGGGTATTAGTCACATGGCGATGTGACCTGTGAGTGTTAATCACATGGCGATGTGAACTAGATTATTGACTCTAGTGCAAGTGGGAGACTGTTGGAAATATGCCCTAGAGGCAATAATAAATAAGTTATTATTATATTTCTTTGTTCATGATAATAGTCTTTTATTCATGCTATAACTGTATTATCCGGAAATCGTAATACACGTGTGAATACATAGACCACAATATGTCCCTAGTAAGCCTCTAGTTGACTAGCTCGTTGTGATCAACAGATAGTCATGGTTTCCTGGCTATGGACATTGGATGTCGTTGATAATGGGATCACATCATTAGGAGAATGATGTGATGGACAAGACCCAATCCTAAGACTAGCACAAAGATCGTGTAGTTCATTTGCTAGAGCTTTGCCAATGTCAAGTATCTCTTCCTTCGACCATGAGATCGTGTAACTCCTGGATACCGTAGGAGTGCTTTGAGTGTATCAAACGTCACAACGTAACTGGGTGGCTATAAAGGTGCACTACAGGTATCTCCGAAAGTATCTATTGTTTTATGCGGATCGAGACTGGGATTTGTCACTCCGTGTAAACGGAGAGGTATCTCTGGGCCCACTCGGTAGGACATCATCATATGCGCAATGTGACCAAGGAGTTGATCACGGGATGATGTGTTACGGAACGAGTAAAGTGACTTGCCGGTAACGAGATTGAACAAGGTATCGGTATACCGACGATCGAATCTCGGGCAAGTAAAATACCGATAGACAAAGGGAATTGAATACGGGATCGATTGAGTCCTTGACATCGTGGTTCATCCGATGAGATCATCATGGAACATGTGGGAGCCAACATGGGTATCCAGATCCTGCTGTTGGTTATTGACCGGAGAACGTCTCGGTCATGTATGCATGTCTCCCGAACCCGTAGGGTCTACACACTTAAGGTTCGATGACGCTAGGGTTATAAAGGAAGCTTGTATGTGGTTACCGAATATTGTTCGGAGTCCCGGATGAGATCCCGGACGTCACGAGGAGTTCCGAAATAGTCCGGAGGTAAAGATTTATATATAGGAAGTCCTGTTTCGGCCATCGGGACAAGTTTCGGGGTCATCGGTATTGTACCGGGACCACCGGAAGGGTCCCGGGGGCCCACCGGGTGGGGCCACCTGCCCCGGGGGGCCACATGGGCTGTAGGGGGTGCGTCTTGGCCTACATGGGCCAAGGGCACCAGCCCCAAGAGGCCCATGCGCCTAGGGAACCCTAGAGGGAAGAGTCCTCAAGGGGGAAGGCACCTCCGAGGTGCCTTGGGGAGGATGGACTCCTCCCCCCCTCTTGGCCGCCGCACCAGATGCCATCTGGAGGCTGGCCGCCGCCCCTTGGGGTGGGAAAACCCTAAAGGGGGCGCAGCCCCCTTCCCCCCTATATATATTGAGGCATGGGGCTGCCCATAACACGCGATTTGATCTCTCGTTGGTGCAGCCCTGCCCTTCTCCCTCCTCCTCTTCTCCCATGGTGCTTGGCGAAGCCCTGCGGGATTGCCACGCTCCTCCACCACCACCACCACGCCGTTGTGCTGCTGTTGGATGGAGTCTTCCTCAACCTCTCCCTCTCTCCTTGCTGGATCAAGGCGTGGGAGACGTCACCGGGCTGTACGTGTGTTGAACGCGGAGGTGCCGTCCGTTCGGCACTTGGTCATCGGTGATTTGAATCACGACGAGTACGACTCCATCAACCCCATTCACTTAAACGCTTCTGCTTAGCGATCTACAAGGGTATGTAGATGCACTCCTCCTTCTACTCGTTGCTGGTCTCTCCATAGATAGATCTTGGTGTTACGTAGGAAAATTTTTGAATTTCTGCTACGTTCCCCAACACCTCCTCCTTCTCCGCCTCGTCAGCAAGGGCGGAAGAGACCCGCCGCTGCTCCGGCAGCTGCTCCGGCGCGTCGTAGTCCTTCTCCTCCGCCTCGTAAGCAAGTAAAGAAGACAACCGCTCCGTTTGCTCGGCCGGCGTCTAGCAGTACAACCAGAGGCGGGAGGACATATAGATTCGGTCCTTCTCTGAAGAGTCCACAGAAGTTACCATACGAGAGGACCCTGGAGGAGAACGCGAAGATCGCGCGAACCGAAGTGGATGACTGGTTTCAAGGGTTGAAAGCAAAGAGACATCCACCTCTGGAGGAGAAGGTAGATCCGGTGAAAGTGAAGCGCACTCTGGCTGCCCTGGCAAAACCACCAAAGTCTCCGCCGAAAGGCAACTATGAGCGCATTATTGCAAAGAAATGGGCCGAAGCGGAGCGGTCGAGAAGTACAGTCAGTGATCAAAGGCTGAAAGAACGACGGGCAGCTGGGAAACAAATTGCCCAGCTCGGCGAACAAGCGAAGCAATCGTGCCCCCCGCTCAAGGTGCCTAGCGACATCGTCGATCCGAGGATGGTGCCCGGTTATGGCAATGTTGACGATTACCTGCCCGACGATGTACATTATGATCCCATGGAGGTGCAGATACACAGATACGAGTACGAGAAGCCTCTCGTCAAAGATGAAAAATCTTTAACAACGATGATGCGAAGATTACATGATTGGTACTTGAAAATCTGCAGAGAGTCTGGGGGGAGGAGTACTTTGTATGCGAGAGTTAAACCGGAGCATAACCTCGTTGGAATTGAACTGTTGCCTATTCCATTTGAGGAGTTCTATCAGTTTTCAATCAATTGGCCCTCGATAAAACAATGATCACCTGCTACTGTCTGTAAGTACTACTACTTCTGTCATTAAGTCTCTCTATATAGCTCATCTCTTTCATTGCATGTATTTATAATTATCCTCACTATATTATGCAGATTGAAGATCGCCGAATTGAAGAAAAGACAAATCGGTGATATTGTGTTCGTTAACACATATCTCATAGATGCAACTGAGGTTGAACACCGTCCCGAAGATACCGAGGCCAACTTGCTATGATCATTCAAAAAATAAAAACAAAGATATAATACTCTTTCCTTACAACTTCAAGTGAGTGTTACTGTCTTGTGCATATTCGGTTTCTCTTATATATTAGTCCAGCTTATAGTAATGTAATTGATGAGTTATGCATGCGTGTGCAGTTTCCACTATATTCTCCTAGAGATTAGGCTTGAGCAGGGAGTAGTAACCGTCTTGGACTCTAAATGAAAAGATCCCCAGGAGTATGCGGACATGACTGAAATCCTCAAGAAGTAAGTTAAATCGATCATTATCCACCATATCAGCAACTTTGTTCATTTCCTGATATCAAGTAATTGTTTTCTTTGTCCGGCAGGGTTTGGAGAAAATTCACCAGAAAAGTTTCGGGACTGCCGAAGGAGCTGGAATTTAGACACCCGAAAGTAAGTACTATAGTAGCATGTTCCGCGCATCTCCTAGTGATTCAAGTGCTAGTTTCATCAATACCATTTATCATTCTTGCTTATCAGTTTGATTGACCTCTATTTCTTGTAAAGTGGTTGTGGTAGGAACAAGGGAATGATTTCTGTGGATACTACATCTGCGAGTCCATCCACCACACGACCTGTGAGCGGGGCGGGTACTCTAATGAACAATATGAAGTACGTAAATAACAACATTCACAATTTTATTTTATTACCATCATTTGTGTTGAGTTTCATTCATTCACATATATATGTATTGACCCCCTTCTTCAAATTAGATGTTTCAGAAGCGGGATGAACTCCTAGCACCAGCTCGCATGCGAGCAATTCAAGAGGAATTGGCGGCATTCTTTCTTGACCACGTGATCGCTGAAGACGGAGAATACTATGTGGACCATGAGTCCGTATGATTATATTCGTAAGAGATAATTATTGTATATATGTAGCCGGTAGTGTCGGATAGGTATACGAGAACTTGTTGTTCGACCAATCTCTCGGAGAAGGAGAGGTGGTCGATATCACTTCTCTCTGTATGCATATATGTTCATGACGATCTTCTGTTTCCTTCGTTTGCTTACTAGCTGGCTAGCGTGTCTAGTCCTCTCTATACGTATGTATAGTACGTAGCGTCGACCAAGCACGGACATAAGAGAGGACACTTCTCTCTATTAATTATAGCTAGCTAACACAATATATGAAACACCTAAATTAACCCCCCA
>NC_041392.1:34635738-34675445 GCF_002162155.2 Triticum dicoccoides
AAAACCCCAACCACAGAAATGCTGACGCGTGGATGCCTATTGGTCCCGATTGGTGCCACCAACCGGGACCAAAGGGTCTCCTGCCTGGGCTCCGCGCACAGGCCACGTGGAGGCCCATCTGTCCCGGTTCTGGATTGAACCGGGACTAAAGGGACAGGGCATTAGTACCGACCCTTTACTCCCAGTTCCAAAACTGAGACAAAAGGCCCTTACGAATCGGGGCAACAGACCCTTTTTCTACCAGTGGTAGTCCGTTATTGGAATCTCTAAAAAGACTTATATTTAGGAACAGAGGAAATACTTAAAAAGAATGTAAGGTCCAGGGTAAGCACATGCATCAACAGTAGAACACATAACACCTATTATTAACTACCAATGAAAAAAAAGAATATCACATATACATACAGAATATTATATAACTACGTAAGTACTTTTGGAAAATTTAATTCTGCCATTTGTACAACACACATATATACAAAAATTATAAATATGAACATTTAAGTACAAAAGCACAATCCTTATTAGACACTAAATATAAGTCATTTGTCATTGTTCATCCAACACTGAAGGATGTGGCAACAAGATAGAATAATTATGCATTTTCCCGCAAAAAAAAGAATAATTATGCATTAAGATATACTCTTTATTCAGAGTGTATTTTTTTATTCAAAAAAAGAGTGTATTTTATTATTTTGAGAAGGGATTCAGGGTGTATTTTGGTTTTTTGCTGAGGGAAGAGTGTATTTTTAGACTACCTTCTTATACCTCCTCTGAGCTACTAAGGAATAGGAGGGCTTTAAATTGTTCTCGAATTAATCCCGTCTAAGGCATAATTAGTGCCCAGTCTCACCGTGCAAATGTTGCATTGTTCCACGCATCAAGTGGGACGGGGACACCACGTTTTGTCCGAAGAATCGCGTTTAGCCTTGTCGACAATTGAAGGTCGTTTCGCCGAATTTATCAAAGTGTGGAGGACATATATATATATATCGTATCTTCTGTCGAGCGCTTTAGCTCGTGGAAACGTTAGGCGACGAGGAAGGAATAACACTTCCTCACAAGCCAAGAACGGCGAGCACGAGCTCTGTCGGAGTTGTTCTCTCGCCAAGGGGCTATGATGATATATGCAGGAAGTCAGGAGTATCCAATTTCCCAAAGGTCACAAATTTGGCAGAGAGCAGAGCACAACCTCCCATTTTTCGCCTGGGCCTATCTTTATTCTCAGCTCTGTCGATATGTTTTTCACAGTCGGACGTACTGCTAGCTAGTTGAGACAAAGAATGTGTTCCACACAAAACAGAAAATTTCAGCCAAGAATCTGAGAAAGCAGCTGATGCGATGAACCGGTTGTTTTTTCCACTTGTGTTGCGGTGGGTCGATCTCGTCGTATCATCTCCATTGTGTCGTGCCAATATTGGCCGGACATGCCTGGTCGAGGACATGTTCGCATGAGCCGCATCATCCGGTGCACGCACGAACGCAAGTGGCATTCTGTTACTGATTTCGTTGGACGGAGATAAGCATATGTTCCAACAGATGAAATGAACAGCAAGACAACTGAATCGATGCGATTTTTAGTAAAGCAGAGAGCCGGGAGGTCAACAAAGAGGAACTCAAGCTGCAATCCGTAATCTAGAGGCGTGAAGCTTCACAGTGCCAAAGGAATTACGGGAGCACCAAGTTTCCTCTCGCTCTCTTTTTTTGTCTGCATGTCAGTGCCATCCTCGTGTTTCACAAGGCCTGTTTGGAGTTTCAGAAGATTTTTTAAGAGAAGAGGGAGAAAGTGGACTAGAGGCAAGACCAGGGCAGCTTCCTGCTGCTGTAAAAGTCGACCTGAGGCCCCTCCCAATACTCCACCTTGTATAGGTGCTAAGCCTTCCACGTAGGCAAAAAATCTGATGTGGCAAGTTATTTAAAAGGAGAGAGATGAGTGTGGTGACACCAGGAAGAACCAATGCCAAGCGCGTGAATCTAGACAAAACATTTAAAAGAAGGGAACCCACCAATACATGAAGAGATTTAGTTGCTAAATCATTAAATAAAGCAAGCTTAGCAACCATAAGCTAAGCACCTATGCATTGGGAAGTATAGTTGCTAAGCTATTTAATGTGCTTAGCACCTCATCTAAGCACTCATGCATTGGCAGCAGCCTAAAACCGTTCATGCGTAGGAAACACAGCGACGTCTCGATCACTTGCTCAGGCAGGACAGGGTCAGTCTCCCATTTTTTAATGCGACATAGATGCTGATGCCGGCAGTCGCAACAGTTTTCTGCACAGCAACTGCGGAGTAATCATGCACCATAGACACAGTGTTTCATTAACAGCAGGTTAACTTTTTTTTCATAAATACGCAAGCTTTGCGTATCTTTTTATTGATAGATAGAAGAAGAATGAGTACAACACAAGGTACAACACATAACATGAACGAGAAGGCATGTGCATGGTGCCCAGAGCATAGAGAAGGGGTGCTCAGCCCGAACAGTGAAAAACACACAGCTAAACCCACCCAGCCTAAAACTAGAGGAGCGGACTGCATGAACATGACGTCCAACATCTTGAATTCCAACACCGCAGGTTCCGTGATCGAGCAAGATAGTGCCTTCAAGAAAGGGAACGACGTCGTGACGCCGCCGCCATCCGTTCCGAAAAGCCGGACCTAGGGTTTCCGCTGAAGCTCGAAGAGAGGCTCGGCTAAAGCCATGGCAGTGCCTCCAAAAAGGGAAACAACATCCACGGATGTCGCCGCTACCAGCATCAGCAAGCCGATGATGGCTTTCGCCGGGCCTGAGTCCGAGCAATCCCATAGCCACCAGATCAGGATAAGAAGCCGAGGAGGTGGCGACGCCAACAGAAACCAAGCCAATCAAGGTGGACAGAGGAACGTCTGCCGGCCGTGGCCTCCAGTTCCTTCATGGGCTCGGTTTCCATATGGTGAAGGAATGGGGATTTTGAGCTTGCTTACATGGCGGTGGCGGTGAAGGCGAGGAGAAGGAGGAGGGAGGCGGCGAAGGTCTTGCGCGAGTAGGAGTAGTCGTCGTCCCTGGTGGGGCTGCCTCGGCAGCACCGGCAGCAGCAGGCCACGAGCGCCGCCAGGGCGAAGCCGACGAGCCAGACCGCCGCGGCCGCGAACGCCGGCGCCGCGCTGAAGGCCACCGACTGCAAGCAACATGCATCGACGGTGAGCACGAGCGCAAGCATGAGAGCAAGACTAGTAGGTCAAGAACAGGTCCACTTACGGTGATTAGTGCCGGTCGCTGATGTTCCAGCCGCCGGCGTAGGGCCGGAGCCCGTCGAGGGGGGCCTTCCGGCGTGTCCGCTCGGCCGCCAGCGGCGCTGCGGAGCCGGCGCGCAAGGAGGACGGCAAGGAGCAGGAGGAGCGCGCGCCCCTTAGTGAATTTTTCTCATCTTTTAATAACCGGCAGTTTTGTAAAAAAACGTTGCATGCATGCGTATTCGAGCGAGCTGGGCACATGTGGCAGTCAAAGCACACTTGGCATCGGTTGACTCGGGCCAGCTCATCGCATACGTACACAAAACCGTATCATGAACGGTAGATGACCCCCTAAAGCAAGTTTGATGACCGTATTGCAGGTATTTGTAACTACAGGGACTAAAGCTAACGCCAATGCAAGTAAATGGATATGTAGTGAATTTTTCTCTAAAATGAATGATTAGCTAGAGGTCCAAGACCAGCGGTTGAGTGTGACTCCGTATCACTAGTATATTGCGGACTGCCAAGCCAACAAAAGTTGAATAATGCGGAAGGGTTAAGAAATGTCCACAAGAAGCTGAAACTTGTCTGAAACCTTTGGATATATTTTTGTAACATGTTGATGATTGATGCTTTCCTGGAAAAGGGTATGGACAGAAACATGTTGATGCTTTCTTGGAATGAGGATACAACTTGTGCGTTGTTCCAAACATAGTACAGGTACTAGTCTACGAAGTGCAACTTGCCGAATCACCAACTTGTTGCTATAGTATGTACGGGGTACTACGAACAATTAAAACTCTGAAACTGAACTGTTTTTTTTTTTTGCCGACGCTGCGATTTCAGAGTGAAATGATGTTGGTAAGTTTTCGGAGTTTGTATTTGTCACTGGGTTTGGTAAGATAGAGGCAGCAACAATACATATACCCGGTGCCTACTTTTTCTATTTATTACGCGCTCGTATAATTAAATGTCAAATTATACTGGCCGATTCTTCTGAAGATTTTATCCATTACACGTTCAAATTGATAGGATTGAATGGAAAAAAAAATTAAAGGCAAGAGATTTGAATGTGAACTCGCATGTAGAACACCATGACCAAACTAACATGACCTACGCGTAGAAATGTTCTAGCATGATGCATGTGCAGTGCACTGAAGCATGATCGATTGACTGGCACGTGTGCCTAGATCAGTGGTGCTAACTGGTCCTTCGGATTGATTTAGAGAAATCTAACCTTCCATTTTCAATTATTTGGCTACAGAGGGAAGGCCAACAGGATTAGATTTGTCATTTTTTTCCATTCCATGTGCTTTTTCCACCAAGAGAAACTTAACTTTTCATTCACGGAAAACAAAGTAATTAACGGATTCCACATAACTATACACGCATCCACAGCTGGTACCATATACAACTGACTCCCTCTCGTTGTCAACTTGCTGGCGAACCATGTCCAGTTTCTCCTTCTCATCATGATGTCTGCAATTCGTGTTGAAGCGTTCTACACCTACAACCATGCTTATGCCAAACCTTTTTTTTAATTTTGGGTACGTCGTTTGAAATGGAGTGTATAATTTAGTTTAGTAGTATCTGCAGTTTTCCTCCTGTAGTCTGTTGATCTCCGCCCATGCGTTGATAAAATAAGTAAATAAGAATGTAATGTTGACTGGGATCAACTAGAAAAATTCTAAAGCATGGTTCAATTAAATCTGTCTAATTATGCCAGACAGGATACAAATGAGCATATACACGTATACGGAAGCAGACGAAAGGAACTTGGATTTTTGGCTCCCATGCTCACATGAACCCATGTGAACGGTAAAATCAACCAAAAAGGACGAATTCAACATATTCATAGTTTTTTGGCAACAAACATGGTCAAGTGGTTCTATGTAAGTGAATTTTTAGTGAAGCAATGACATTTATAGCGCTTTTTTTATTTTCGAGGATTTCATTGCTCACCTCATGTGCATACCTCCTTGGGAGTAGACTTGCATTTTCGTTGACAGAAAGAGAATGAGATTGCTCTTACTCGTTAGCACCATGCGGTGGTGGACTATCCAGTTAGTGCTTGAGCCTCAAATCGAATATATTCCCTCCGATCCATATCAATTGTCGCTAATTTCGTATAAAGTTGTGCTAAATCAGTGAAAAATAGTATAGATCGGAGTGAGTATTAACTATGGTCTCTAGTTTTTCCAAATACTGTGAATACTTTTATGGTCTAATTTTTTTAAACAGTATTGCAAAACAGAAAAACGAACTGAAGTAAAATAACTTTCCATCCTTTTTTAGAGCTACCAAAACTGTATTGTTTCCCCTTACAACTACTGTGCATTTTTTCCAAAAAAAAAAAAATACTGTACTTGGGTACGTAGGGACAAAACTAGCAACCATATTTCTCGAAAGGAAAGGACATGTTTTCAATAAATGTGTGAATATATTTTTACATGACATAGACATTTTTTGGATGGCACGAATATTTTTAAGAAGTTGCATAAACAAATTTTTTACACTGCATGGATAATTTTAAAATGGCGATGGATGCTATTAGAAATTTAGGCAAAGAAAATATTTTCGTATAGAGAAAGGGAAAAAACACTTGGAGAAAACAGAATTCAGCTTGTGACACATGTTGCATTGTCAGCCGGGCCCACTAACCACACTGTGCCCCACTCTGTCTGGCTACAAGCAAGACTGGCCCCCTAGATCTCGCCTTCAGTGAAAGGGTAGGAACCCTCGCTGAAGAGGCGACCAAGATGGCCCGGTCGAGGGGCCATGGAGACCATATGCTCCTTTTTTCTGTCTACTTTTTTACGTTTTCTGTTTCGCATTTCACTTTTTTTTTATTTTGTTTATACTTTAAGTATAAAACTCTATAAAAATAATTTGAAAAATGTTGTCCAAGCATTTAAAAATGTTTACTGTATAGGGAAAAATTTTATCAGGTATGTAAAAAATGTGTATATGTTTTTTGATCATGTCCTTTAAAAATATTATTAAAGCATTTCAAAAAAATTGAACAATTATTTAAAAAATGTTTATCAAATATTTGAAATTTGTTAAACGGGTATAGAAAAACATGTTGATCATGTATTAAAAAATAATGAATTTGTTGTCATGTATATAAAAATGTAATCAAGCATTTAAAAAAATGTTGAATAAGAAAAATGTTGATCAAGCATTTGAAAAATGTTAAATGTGACTAGAAATAAAGTTGACCATGTATAAAAAAATGTTGATTTTTCATATAATGTACATAGAAAATGTTAATCAAGCATTTGGATAATGCTTAATGTGTGTAGCAAAAAAATGTTGACCATGTGCTAAAAAAATACCTTCCATTTAGAAAACAGAAGTCAAGCATTTGAAAAAAGGTTAAATGTGCATATAAAAAATGTTGACCATGATTTAGAAAAAAATGTTAATCTTGTGTTTGAAAAATCTTAATCAAGCATTTGAAAAAGTTTAAAACTTTTTTTTAGTAAACATATTGGCCATATATTCCAAAAATGTTAATGTTGTATTAGAAAATCATTTGAAAAATGTTTAAAATGTGCATAGAATCTTTTTAACCATGTAATAAAAAAGTGAAATTTGTATTGGAAAAATGCTAAGCATTATGAGAAAAATGTTGTTGGCATGTACAAAAAACATAGAATGAAAAACAAAGGAAACAAATAAGAGAAACGAATGTAAACATAAAAAGAGCAAAATAAACCGAAGAAAAAATGAAAATGAAAAATAAAACCAAAGAAACAAATGCAGAAAGAATTAAAAAAGAACAAATGGAGAATAAACAATAAAAGAAAACAATAATAACATTGAAACCGAGGAAAGAAGTCAAAAAAGAAAAATAAAATGAGAAAGAGAAAGAAAAGCAGCAAAAAAATAAAAAATAAAAAATAAAATGGAGAAAAAAAGAAAATCAGTGTAAAACTAGCTCTTTTCCTTCTAATAGTTTGTGCCGAAGTTTTTTTTATGGCACAATCTCGATGTTGTCTCACTGGCTATCAGTGGGACGAAGCGTTCAGGAGGGCCCAGGTTCGATCCCACGTGCTAGCATTTTTTTTTTGCGGGTGCACGTGCTAGCATTTTTACACACACTAGTGGGCTGGCCCGACTACTCCAGACCCTTCAGTGAGGGATCACTACGTCTCACTCAATGCGAGACATAGCTCTCGCGAAGCAAGACATAGGCGTTCCGGAGGAAAATGGGAAGCTCCTGAATGTGTTGGGCCTCATTTGTTTGGCCCGTGGGACATGCCCTTTAGTCCATGATTTTGTTTACATTTTTCGGGAAAATGTATTATGATTATCTTAAAATGGTAAAATGTATTTTGATTACATTTTTTCTAAAATGATTTATAAATATGTTGCAGAAATGAGGGAACTAAGCATGTGTGCAAATGGTCAACATGTACCTTAAAAGGTTAGTGTAGATAAAAAGTATATTCGGGTATGAAATTTGATACAAATTAAAAACCAAATTACTTTTTAATTGTCCACAACATGTGAAGAAAAATGTTCATCGTATATTTAGAAACTATATTGTATTTGTAATAAGTACTTTGTAAAAAATCAAATAAAAATAATTTAAAAAAAGAAACCATTTTTGTATAAGGAAACTAAAATCAAGTAGAAATAGAAGGTAAAATAAAACGAGGGTTGTGGTCTCGTGGATTCGCGGTAAGTGAAGAAGATACAGTGTGGCTAGGCTAGCGTGTGGTGTCCCGAAAAAGAAAAAGGGTTAAGGTGTTGTCAATTTCCAACTTCTTGACACACCGTGCATGTGCAAGTCGACGACCTCGACACGCCGGAAAAAGTGAGCTAGGTCTTCACTTACAAAACTAGAGTTACTACTCGAGTCGAGCAGAATGATCAAATCATACCTTTTTATCTTGCCTTGCAACCGAGAAGATTAATTTCCATCAAGGCCCATCAACGCTTGATCAGAGATTATCAACAATTCCCCTTCTTTAGATGAGGTTACTTCTATTCTAAAAAATCAAAAGATGAGTTCACTTATTCCAGTACATTAGTTTGCAACATCTGCAACAATTATTTCACGGAATGGAGTTGAGGGTTTGTCCACACTTGCGTTGTGGCCCCCTTTTTGTCTCCACATGTAAAACACAGACCCCTTACCTTCCAACAATTCCGCAGGGCACTGATCATACAACTAGGAGTGCGAGCTTGCATCACCTCCATTGTTATTCTATCTTCATTTGTCGGAATCTGCGCATTTCACTAAACAACATGGGGTGAACGTTGTGATAGATGTTTTAGAAAAATGCCTTGTCCAATTTGAATGATCTGTTCTTCTATTCTTATTGTGCCCCATTCTCTCAAACACTTCTTCATGCAATTAAACCCATTAGTGGTCGCGCAAAGGGCGCACCCTCGCGTGTTCCACCTCATCGTTTTTACTGTGCCAGTGAGAGGGAAAAACTTACTGTGCTAGGTTTGCCTTTCGCGGCCCCACCGCGTGGTTTGCTTAATCGAGTGCTTTTGGGTGTTCTACAAATATAACATATCAAATTTCGTCCCTCAACCAATCGATAAATTTTGTGGTAAAATTGTGTAGATCAATGGTAGGATTACGAGCTAGCAATTGCTGCATGAACAAGCTAAAACTCTCTATGTAGTCCTGAGCTAAAACCTCCCTATTTAACACAAGTTAATTTTTTTAATCAATGCCTGATGTGGTTTCCTCCAAAGTTGCCGGGTTCTGACATCAATGGTGGAGAAGCATTGGCGAGGCCGAAGATACTAATGGTTGGGCATTGCGAGTCGATGACAACAGTCATCAAATCCGCGAAAAATTTGTCCACCTTCAGCTTTCATGTGCCCATTGCAAGGCCTGGATCGAGTCAAATTTGTTGTTTGAGGCCACCGCTTCTTAGTCACACTTTTTCTCCACCACTAACATAAGCGAGAACATCTGCTTTAGGGTCATCTTCTCCTCTGGCATCCTCAAGAATTCAGTCGTAGATTAGCTTTTTATGAATCCGCTGCACTCAAGTTAGCAGAGTGCTTTGTGCTAAATTCACGAGGAATTTCACACCCTTCGCCAAAGTTACACCAGTAAATCAAGGGAATTGCAAGCAAAACATAATAGCCTCGGATCGAAATGCCTCTTATATTGACTTACACTATTACGAGCCTAAATCAAGTGCGCGCGCACACACACATAGATCACTCTAATCAAGCACATACATACCAAACAAAAAAAAATCAAGCACACACATGATGGTTTTCTCCTTCAACCAATAGTTTTGGAATAAAGATTCACAACTGAGTACAACTTGGGATACAATCATACAAGAAGAGGGAGTGGGTGAGATGTGGAAGAAAGCAGAAGGTGAGATTGAAAGTACAAGATGAGGAGTGTTCATCCCCAACCGTTGCCTTGGATAATTACTCGACCGGTTTGGTCATGGCACCGCGGTGGCTCTGGAGTTTTAGGGTGTCAACTCACATCATTTGGGTGGCAAAATTACCGGCTCGTGTGGTTTATGTCGGTGATGTATCAGTCACTTTTTTTATTAACCCAATTCCCTTCTCAAAAAACGAGAATATCCCACTTTCTTTTAGCGTGTTGATGGATGCTGTTTGGCCAAAAATCCATTTATGCACCCGAGCTCATGTGCACCCTCGCTGACGAAAAAAATTCAAAACAAATACTAGGAAAATTCAAAAAATTCCAATTTTTTTTGTGTTGTAGAAAATTTGATGCGTGAGGTCCGCTCCAATTTTCAAATCATTTGTACATCAGAGGAGCTCTCAACAAAAAAGACAAATTGGGAGTATGTAAAAATGTTTACTATTCATGTACTGTTTTAGTCCGATTTGTCTTTTTTACTGAGAGATGCTCAAATGTCCAAATGACTTGAAATTCGGAGCAGGCCTCAGGCATCAAATTTTCTACCGAAAAAAAAAAGATTTAGAATTTTTAGAATTTGTTTTGAATTTTTTACATTTTTTTTAACCAGGTGCAGATGAGCCTGGGCACGCCCTACTCCTGTTTGGCCCCCTTTACGAGTAGTTCTCCTGGGCCTCACTACCTCTTGTTCCTTCTCCTGGGGCGTCGAGTACTCCCACGCTGCATCGCCTTGACTTATCGCCTCCCTCGTAAAAAAACCTTGACTTTGGTTCTGCCTCCGCTGCAGAGGTGACAGTATCAGCCTGGTCCCCAACGGGGCCCTGATCTCCGTCGCCGCTGCAGCACATCGGACAGCGCCCCTACTCCCGGCGAGGATGCTTCCTCCGTCTCCGTCTCCAAATCTACTATACTACGGGACTGAATCCCCAACCCGGGCGCAGATCCGCGTTCACGCGGGGAAGAGAGGCACTTGGGTGCTCCCCGGTCAAAGAAAGAGACAACTCCGGCGAATCTTTCTTCCCCGCTGGCGCTCACACTCGGCCACATCCACTCCACACCTCGTCGCCGTCTACGTCGCCGTCGGCACTTATTGGGCCGCGAGTCTGCAACCACTCGATTCAGAGAACAAAAAGAAGAATCTGCCCCCCTTCTCCATTGTGCCTATCTCTTCTTCCCGGCAAGCGTCGTGTCCTCCTTGCTTACCGGTCACCGGCGGCAACGGGGTCCCTTGCAGACGGCGTTGGTACTTGATACAGGTCAGTCTCTTTCTTCCCCTCTTGGATTCTCTCCGGGGACCTCTGTCTCACTGACTCTTTCCTCTGCGATATCCTCTGTGTCAGTGTTATCTGTATCCCCGTAAGATCCGCCCGGGGAAGGACAGCAATGGCGGCAGCGGCAGCCGTCGTCGGGGGCATGGTTGCCTCGGGTGTCATCAAGGTGGTGATAAAACAGATCGGCTCCGCCATCGGCGGCAAGATCAAGCTGCACAAGAACCTGAAGAGAGACCTGCAGAAGATGCAGATGACGCTGGAGTCGGTGGAGGCCGCGCTCAGCGACGCCGAGAGGCGGTCCATCACCGACAGCTCGGCGCTGCTGTGGGTGAACCGGCTCAAGGCCGCCATGTATGACATCTCCGACATGCTCGACGACTTCCAATCTGACACCCAGTCCCTGGTATGTTCATTTGGTTGCCATCAATCTGGATCCGAACGTTGTTGCTTCTTTTTTTCCTAGGATATGACTGGTGAATCTGCATATATCTATTTCTATAAATTATGTAAAAAAATCATCATCCTGAAAATCTGAATCCATATAGTGAAGTAAACTATCTAAATGAATCTAAACATATTTAGATATCCTGTTCTGCTATACGGATAGGACCATACTTGTTAGTATGTGATGGAAGTCCAGACCAGTGCCATGTGCGCTTTTCTTGATTTAAATTGCAAAAGCATCTCGCAAGATTGCCACCGCGTGTATGTCCTTTTCATTTCTTCAATTGTACTGAAGAATCAAGTCACTCCTCTTGCAGTTCGGAGCTATGAGGAAGAGGATCAGTATGCCAGACAAGATGAAAAAGATGCAAAAGTGTCTACAGAAGATAACAGAAGACCATCAGAACTATCGTCTAACGCCAGAAACTTGCACCAATGAGCAGCAACTTCCTGATATCCGGGAAAATGCAGGGACTATGGTGGAAGCAGAAATCATCGGGAGGGCCGAGGAAGAACTGGAAATCTTGGCTCGATTGTCTGGGAGCGCCAGTGAACATACCACCTTTGTTCCCATATGGGGCTTTGGAGGCATTGGAAAGTCCACCTTGGCAAGATCGGTTTACAATCATCCTGAGTTTGAGAAACACTCTCGGGTATGGATCTATGTTTCCCAGATATTTGACTTGAAAAAAATTGGCAACACTATAATATCACAACTATCAAGACAACAGAGCCAGCAGATACTTGATCTGCACAGTATTAACATTCGCCTGCAAGAGCTACTTGCTGAGAAGAAGAATGCTCTGATCATTTTGGATGACCTGTGGGAGAAGCGTCCTTCTCAACTAGAAGAATTAAAGTCTATGCTGAAGCAGGGTAAGGGGTGCAAGGTGATGGTTGTAGTTACCACACGTGATGAAGGCATTGCAAATGAGATCTCCACTGTTCAGCCTTACAACTTACCTCAATTGTCAGATGAGATGTGCTGGGAAATAATGAGGCAAAAAAGTAAATTTGAAACAAGAGATGACAAAGAACGGCTGGAGCCAATTGGAAAGGATATTGCAAAGAAGTGCAAAGGTGTAGCTTTAGCTGCTCAATCACTTGGACACATTTTGAAGTCCAAGTCTTATGGAGAATGGAATTCGGTCAGAACCAATCATATCTGGAATCTATCTACTTCTACAGATGCATCATCTGGACATGAAGTGCTTGGATCCTTGCTGTTAAGCTACAACCTCATGCCTCCATACTTAAAGTTATTCTTTGCTTATTGTGCAATCCTTCCAAAGGGTCGCAAGATGAATAAATATAAGCTAATCCATCAATGGATTGCTCTTGGATTCATGGAGCCATCTAGTATATTCTCTAATTGGCAACTCGGTGAAAGTTACATTATGCAGCTTCTGGAGATGTCAATTCTTCGACATTCAAAGGTGAGTCGATTAATCCATACCTTCACTATTAATTGTGATATTGCTTTATTTAATGTATTGCACGATTGGGATATGATGTCGATTTCTTTGTTGCGAAATAAACTAGGGCATCTCCAATGCCGACCCTCAAACTGCCCGCAACCGTCCGACCCACGTGGTCCGGACGTGTTTTGCCATCCAACAATACCCTGTATCGGTCCGCCGACCGGTTCAGACGTAACTTTTCCCGCAAATCCGAGAGAAAGTGGGGGGGGGGGGGCTTTGCGGTCGTCTGGACCGCTACCATGTCCGCGTTTGACCGCCCTGGCCCACCCGAAGCACCCACCTGCCTCCCACGCGCTTTCCATCCAATGCACGGGCCGCTTGCCGCGCTGCATTCATGCCGTCCCAGAGCATGCAGTAGCCAGCATTTATGCTGAGCGACGTGACTAGACGTGAAGGCGGCATTGACAGACACGACCTCTCGGGCGTCGCCACTTCAATGTGGACACAATGTCCCAACAAACCAACTCCGGCAGCTGCGCTGCATTGAAGTGGGCTGACCGGCCCTTCGCATGGCCTGCCCGTGGCTAGTTAAGCCATGCGCCGACGATGCACATCCCCACTTCGTCCTCTCCTCCTCCCCAAGCCCCTCCAATTCCAGCGGTGATGCCGAAGTCGTGGTTCTCTTCGCCGGCAGGTGGAGGCGGTGGCCGCGGTAATTCATCTTCACGCGGATCTTGGCGCCGCCACCCTCGCTCTCCGGTAGTCTTGGCATCCACGGCGGTCGGCTCCCCAGCAAGGAGGAGATTGTCATCTCTCGCGCTGACGAGGAGGACTAGAAGTCACAGCAGCAGCCCGAGCAGCGGCCGCGCCTCCTCATGAAGGCGGCTCTGACGAACAAAGAGTTTGTCTGTCAGATGGAGAACAACGGAGCACTTGTTCCGTCAGATGGGCCCAACACCATCATCGCCAGCGCGGGTCAAGGAGGAGCCACAGTCCCCGTCGCGGCGCCCCGTTGCTCGCCACCCGGTCAAGGAGCTGCCGCTCGCGATCACGGAGGCGTGGGGACGCATGCTCTGCTACCTCGGAGGCGGCGATGTCGGCGGTTCCTCGGGCTCGAGGGCCATCGTCCCCGAGGAGTGGATGGTATGGTAGCAGGCGCGGTACAACTGGCGCAATGCCCGACATGGCACTAGAATGGGTCCGCAATGACCAGGACCCACTACTAGGGAAAAGCCTACTAGTAGCGCGGGTTAAATAGCTAGTAGTAGTGCGGGTTCCCGTGCGACTACTAGCTCACTACAACTAAGTGGTAGTAGTAGCGCGCGGGTGCCATCCGCGGTACTACTATTAATTTCAAAAACAAAAAAAATCTTGATCCCATGCGTGCTGTCAATGGCGGCAATGATTCGATCCAACGGCGATAGGGGTCGCCAATGGTGCGGACGAGCAGCGGCAGACCAGATCCGGCGGCGGCTGCTGGAGAGGGGCCGAATCTAGGGAAGAGCAAGACGGCGGTGTGGGGCTCCTCTTCACGACGAAGGTAGAGAGCTCCTCGTCATCCATGGCGAAGACCTGCACGGGGATGGACATGGGAGGACGAGTCAAACCAGAGGGGAGAGGGAGAAAGAGAAATGAGGGAGAGAGGAAGGAGACGGAGGGAGCACCGGGGCTAGTCGCTGGTGGTGAGGTGCTCCGGTGTGGTGGCATGGAGGTGAGGGGGGAGACCGACGAGCTCCTGGACGCGAGCGGCGCGAGGCGGCGGCCTCGTTGGCCGCCATGGAGCAGGCGCGCATGGGCAGGAGTGCCATGGGAGAGCTTATGAGAGAGAGAGGGGGGATTTGGAGGAGATGGGGATCTCAGGGCTGTAGAAAACCCTATACTTAGTAGTAGCGCGGGTTTATAACCCTCAGTACTACTATAGCATGTTCCGGGGGGCATGGTGGAGACCACATAGTAGTAGTGTGGGTTTATAGCCCGCGCTATTACTATCAACTTAGTAGTAGCGCGGGTTTATAACCCTCGCTACTACTATGGCATGTTCTGGGGGCCACGGTGGAGACCACTTAGTAGCAGCGTTGGTTTATAGTCCGCGCTACTACTATCAACTTAGTAGTAGCGCGGGATTTATACCCCTCGCTACTACTAATTAGCAGCAGCGCGGCCCATATACCCCTTGCTACTACTAAGCATCTATATATAAGGTATTTTCTAGTAGTGACCTCGCCGCCATGTGGGCCCTCGACCGCTCTGTCACCACCGCGGAGACGGCCGCTAGGTGCCGCCGTCAAGAGCTCACCAAGATCCCCGCGTGAGAGGTACATGCAATCAGGTAAGGTGAAAGCCTAGTGTTGGGGTTGAAGAGGAGGAGAAGACGGGCCGAAAGAGCATGTACTCGTGGATGAAGATGGCAACGGGAACATCCATGGTTTAGGATCACTAGCTTTCCCGACCCCCCCCCCCTCCCGAAATGCTCCTTCCACACATCCCCATTGTATTAGGAAAGTTATTGTTAACATTGTATTAGGAAAGTTGTGATTCTCAATTAATAGTACAGATAATGATAATAATAAACGGCATAGTGCACGGGATTAGCAATTTGTTATTCAGGAATATCTGATTTTTTTGAAAGGTTATCAAGAAAAATCGTATGTTTGTCTTTTAGGAAGGTGATCTCACATATATGATGCAATTTCTGAATACTTAATTACCTATTATTTAAGTGACTGAATTGAATTAGCACCTGCCGAAAGAAGCAAGAAACAAGATCTCTCCCTTTAATAGGTTTTAGTTTTTTAATGGGAGTGAGAAAAATCTAGTGGGAGGGGGTGTTGGGAAGTGAGGCCAAAATAAGCCAGTGGGAGGGGTGGTGGGAGGTGAGGCGAAAATAAACCTGGATACCAAGCTACCAACTCCTTTAGAAGTAGAGATACATGTAATAATTTGGAGTTCAGGTTCTTATTTTACTTCTCATTTGCGTGTGGTTTTATAATATGAACGACATTAGATGATAATTGCATTAGATTGGATTTTTTTTTATGATTAGGACATTACAAGGTAAACAATAGGTTTGATGGAAAAAGCAGTAGTCTTTCTGAAAATAGACTAAACTCTGAATTGCAAACCGAGATTAACATCGGGCTAATTATCCTCTAATTATCTGTTGCAACATCCAATTGTGCATAACCTATCCTTGCATCAGTAGTAAAATTTTAACTGCAAGTCTTACACCATTGTATATTATCCTGCAGGCTGTCGTTGAATGTTACGACACAAACAAGATTGTCACACTGTTCACAATGCATGACCTGGTGCATGACCTCGCAAGGTCAGTCATGGCTGACGAATTTAACTTGACGGGCCCCAACTGCCGCTATGCATGGAACATAGATTGCACGAAGCCACTAAAGTCATCCACGACTTCACCTGAAAAGTTAAGGGCGCTGAATATTGTGCGCGCAGCTGGAACCTCATGGTCTAAGTTCCATCATGATGCAATTGCACCAGCAAAGTACGTCCGTGTCTTGCATGCATCAGTCAAATTGAATAGGTTGTTCACTTCTATTGGTCAATTGAAGCAGTTGAGGTATCTTCATGCTCCAAATATCCAGGGTCGAGTGGATCTCGGGTGTATCGGTATGCTTCGAAAATTGAATTATCTCAACCTTAGTAATTGTGAGGAATTGTCAGCATTGCTAGAGTCAATTGGTGAAATGGAAGGTCTGATGTAGATTAACTTATCAGGTTGTCCGAATCTGAAAGAACTCCCACATTCGTTTGCGAATCTCAAAGAGTTGGTATATCTGAACTTATCAGAGAGTGATAATGTTTTAGGACTACACGAAGCTTTGGCTAACCTTTCCAAACTCCAACATTTAGAATTAACAGCATGTGAAAATCTCAGAGGACGTCCAGAAGTCATCAGCAATCTCACCGAACTCCGCAATCTGAAGCTATCAGGGTGCATGCATCATATATTTGACAGCTCATCAACAGATCAAACTGAGAGTTTCATTGACTGTATCTGTAGGCTTCCCAATATGGAGCACCTGGACCTGTCTTTTAATGGTCATCCTCTTATTAGTATACCACAAAGTGCTAGCTGCCTCCAGAAGCTGGTCCTTCAAAACTGCAGCCATGTTTTTAGGCTTCCAGAATGTGTGGCTAAAATGGACTGTCAAAGCCTTTTTGGCTTGTTGCCAATGTTTTCTGTAACTGTCGAGGATAGTAAATGTTACACCAGCCTTGGCTTGCTTGAGCATGTAAATCCTGACAAGCTGTACATCGACAAACTTGAAAATGTGAAGTCCCGAGAAGAGGCACGCAGTGTAAAATTGATTGAAAAACAGAGGATTGAAGAATTGACATTAAAGTGGGCGCCAAAAGGGAAGAGATCTGTGGATGACATGGAGTTGTTGACAGAGCTAGTGCCACCGACCGCTTTGCAGAGCTTTGGGATATATGGTTATATTAGCGTCAGCTTTCCAAACTGGCTAATGAGTATTGGCAATTATCTCCCTAATGTTGTCCGAATGGAGATGTTTGATTTGCCCAACTGCAACAGTTTTCCACCCCTCGCCCAACTACCACCAAATCTCCGGGTGCTTATTCTGAAACGCATGACAAGCCTGCAAGAATGGAACACAACATACTCTAGCGGCGAGGATGGTGTGAATGAGCTCGTGTTCTGTAAACTTGAGGAAGTGATTATAAAGTATTGCAGCAAACTGAGGATAACACCACACCTTCCTAGAGCTGCATCTTGGTATATAAAGGGAGGTGATAATGTGCTCATATCATAGGCAGAGAGCGTGTTACACAATTGTGCTTCCTCATCTTCTTCTCCAGTAGGAGTTTCTACTAATCTAACAGTTGAAAACAAGGAGGTGCCTCTGCATCAGTGGCGATTGCTTCACCATCTACCTGCCATCAGTGATTTGAGGATCAAATATTGCTGTGATTTGGCAAGCTCACCAGAGATCACCTGGGCCCTCCGGTCCCTCAAATCACTAATACTAAGGAACTCGGCCCAAACAAAACTGTCCGGATGGGTAGGTGAGTTGCCATCTCTTCAGCAACTGGTGATAATGCGATGCAATAACCTAGAGGAATTGCCTGATAGCATGGGGCAACTTAAACAGCTGCAATCATTAACACTAAGTAGCTGTTGTAGCTTGAGACAGCTGCCGCTGTTGTTAGGAGGACTTATACCTCTCTCAAGAAACTTCGAATTGGGTATTGTCCTGCTATCACGACTCTGCCAGACAGATACAACAACTCACAAATCTCCAAGAATTAGAAATTCTCAACTGCCCTAACTTAGAGCAGTGGTGTGAAGCAGAGGAGAACAAGACGAAGCTTGCTCACATAGAACAAAAGGTATGTGCCCTGCCATATATATTTGTTATCTACGTATTCCTATTAACTTTGCACTTAGAAAGAACGTATTCCATCATCGGGAGTACCACATCTTTTTTTTCCTGCTCTTCACCTCATTGACGATATTTTTCTAAGAAACGTCTGGGTATTCCATGCCCTTTGCCTCACGATTCTTCCTTTTTGACCAAATGATAATATTTACTCTATATTTTACATTTTACAGATGATCGGTTTGCCCTCGAAGAGGGCTGCCAGCCGCCGATGTTCCCCACTACGGTGGCCCTTGCTGCGAACGAAAATAAGAAAGGGATGCTGAAGAAAAGAAAGCGGGGGCGCGAATCAGGATTTAGGCTGCTCGATCGAGTTCTGATTCAAAACTCTGTAGTAATTATACCACGTGGTTCTAACCTACTCCTGGTATGTAAATCTACATGCCCTGAATTAAAAAAAAATCTCTATCGTATTCCAAGCAGACATATAAGAAATCAAAGTGTGGGGATAATTGCATGTTACCTTTGTCAGTAGATATTGTGCTACTTTGTTATCTGCTCCCTTGACAAAGAAAATATGATTCAAGTCTCTCGGAAAGAGCGCTTCTTGCTTGGTTATTAGTTCTGTAGTCAGAGATCTTTAGCTGTTTGCCTTCCTCTACTCTGCAAGTAGGCAAAATAGTCTGAACCCTAATTACACTGACGATTCCATATTCAGAGTAATGTATTCTTTCTTGTTTTATTGGATGTACGAGAAATTACAATATCTTTTCAAGCCAACATGGCATGACAGGGTTTTATGCATAGGTATATAAAGCATGGCTGAAACAGGGGCAGTCCCCAGATTAGTGTCTGCAGATACCCTGCTTTCATTCTGCATAACCCTAGGTTGCTTTCTCCGTCCATGTTACCGCAACAAAATCGGCATGCGGCTCGAGTGGAACGTCTAAACTAGGTGCATGTTAGATAATAATGAGAATAAACGAGACAGAGAGACACGGATTTTTACGTGGAAACCCTTGCGGGAGAAAACCACGGACGCACAAAGGCGCGATCACTATGAGGAGGAGTATTACAAGCACGAGACGACAGGCCGTCTGAGGTACGACTACATGGGGTATATAAGAGGGCAATACATGAGAGTCCTTGGAGGACAAGTAAACGAGTTGTACTCGTACGCGTCGACGTCAACGCAAAGGCCCACACCAGTTGTACTACGTCTAGTCCAACACGGTATAATTTGGATCACAATTTAACAATCTCCACCTTGATCCAAATTTCCTCCAGTAGTCGAAGAAAGTGAATGACTCCATCCAAATCAGCATAAACACCTTGTGCGTCAAAGTCCATAGGACTAGTGAGAAATACCAACTAAGCCTGAGCAAAGCTCAAACTTATTGGTCGGAACTGGCTTTGTCATCATATCAGCAGGATTATTATGAGTACTTATCTTGCATACCTTCAGATTGCCTTCAGGAACAACATCTCGAATATAATGAAATCTGACATCAATGTGCTTTGTCCTCTCATGATACATTGGATTCTTTGTAAGATATATAGCACTTTGACTGTCACTAAATACGGTAGGGCAAGATGAGTCTCCACAAAGCTTAGAATACAAACCTCTCAACCAGATAGCTTCTTTGCATGCCTCAGAAATAGCCATATACTCGGCATCAGTAGTGGAACAAGCCACAATAGACTGCAAAGTTGCTCTCCAACTCACAGCACAACCACCAATGGTGAAAACATAACCTGTGAGTGATCTTCTCTTATCCAAATCACCAGCAAAATCAGAATCAACAAAACTAACAAGTCCATCTCTAGTTTTCCCAAACTGTAAATAAGCATTAGAAGTACCACGTAGGTATCTGAAAATCCACTGAACTGCTTTCCAATGCTCTTTTCCAGGATTAGCCATGTATCTACTGACAACACTCAATGCATAAGATAAATCCGGACGAGAACAAACCATGGCATACATAAGTGAACCAACTGCACTCGAATAGGGAACTCTAGACATAAAGCTGATGATAATTTGAAGTGTGCAGCTAACGGGGTACTTACTGGCTTGGCATTATGCATATTAAAACGACAAAGAACTTTATCAATATATCCCTTCTGACTTAGATACACTTTTCCAGACGGTCTATCTCTGGATATTTCCATGCCAAGTATTTTCTTTGCTGCACCCAAATCCTTCATCTCAAATTCATTACTCAATTGCTTCTTTAGTTCATTAATCTCTAACATACTCTTTGCAGCAATAAGCATATCATCAACATAAAGGAGCAAATAAATAGTTGAACCTTTGACAGTTTTCAAATAAACACAACTATCATAATTAGACCTTTTGAAACCTTGAGAGAGCATAAAGGTGTCAAATCTCTTGTACCACTGTCTAGGGGATTACTTCAATCCATAAAGAGATTTCTTTAACTTACAGACAAGCTTTTCTTTTCCAGGAATAACAAAAACCTTCAGGTTGTTCCATATAAATATCCTCTTCTAATTCTCCATGTAAGAATGCTGTTTTAACATCCAATTGCTCAAGCTCAAGATCATGCATGGCAACAATACTAAGTAAAGTGCGAATAGAGCTATGCTTCACAACAGGAGAAAAGACTTCGTTATAGTCAATACCTGGAATCTGGCTATAACCTTTAGCAACTAACCTTGCTTTATATCTTGTCTCATCATTAGGAGAAACACCTTCTTTCCTCTTGAAAACCCACTTGCAACGAATATGTTTCTTCTCTCTAGGTAATCTTACTAAATCCCAAGTGCCATTCTTTTCAAGTGATTCCATCTCATCATGCATAGCGGTCATCCACTTATTACTATCACCAGAAATAATAGCCTCGGAATATGAAGAAGGCTCAGAATTACCTTCAATTTCCTCTGCAACAGATAAAGCAAAAGAAACAATATTGCACTCTTCAATTAACCTGTCAGGTTTATTAATACCCCGCCTAACTCTGTCACATGCAAGATTCCAACTGGGTGGAACAATAGACCGATTTGGAGTGGGAGTGACATGATCATCATTAACGATGGGTTCATCATGTGCATCAATAATATCATTACCAGATGTATCACCTGAATCAATAACATGCTCCACCTGAATAGTAGACTCCTGAACAATAGGCTGCTGTTCACTCTCAATGGGAACATTAGTAGATGAAACATCATGTAACATAGCAGATTCATTAAAGATAACATTTCTGCTAATAACAACCTTCTGGGTTTCAGGATTCCATAATTTAAAACCTTTAACACCAGACTTATAACCAAGAAAGATGCACTTGACAGCCCTAGGCTCCAATTTTCCATTATCAACATGAGCATAAGCAGTGCAACCAAAACTCTCAACTGTGAATAATCAGCAGGTGAACCAGACCATACCTCAATTGGAGTTTTCTTATTAAGAGAAATAGATGGTGAACGGTTAATGAGATAACAAGCAGTGGAAGCGGCCTCAGCCCAAAAACGCCTATGCAAACCTGCATTGGACAACATGCAACGGGCTCTAGAAATAAGTGTCCTATTCATACGCTCAGCAACACCGTTTTGTTGAGGAGTATAAGGAACGGTGTAATGTCTGACAATGCCTTCAGACTTGCAATAATTCTTAAATTGTTTAGAACATAATTCCATAATAGTCAGCATGTAACTAGCACCACCTAGTGACTTCTTGCGAGATGGTCCCCATAAATCAGAATGCACATAATCAAGAATACCTTCGGTTGTATGAGTCGAAGTGTTGAACTTCACCCTCTTGTGCTTGCCGAAGATACAATGCTCACAAAATTTCAATTTACCAGGTTCATATCCATCAAGAAGACCTCTCTTATTTAACTCTGCCAAACCAAGTTCACTCATATGTCCAAGAAGCACATGCCAAAGGTTAGCAGCATCACAATCAGAATTCTTTGAAATAACTGGAGTAGCGTTACCTGAAACGGTACAACCTCGAAGGTAATAAAGACCATTGGTCAAACTTAAGTCACCTTTCATCACAACAAGGGAGCCTTTGGTGACCTTCAAAACACTATCTCCACCTGAATACTTGTACCCCTTTGCATCAAGGGCACTAACTGAGATAAGATTTCTCTTCATCTTCGGAATATACCGAACATCTGTCAAAGTTCTGATTATGCCATCAAACATCTTGATTCGAATAGAACCTATGCCTTCAATCTTGCATGGTGAATTATCAAAACCCAAAACGGAACCAACAGAAGTAGTGGAATCAAAAGTATTAAACCAATCTCTATGTGGACACATATGAAAAGTGCATGCAGTATCAAGTACCCACTCATCATTGGTCTCAGCACATCCAGCAATAACGACAAGAGCATCATCGGAACTATCATCACGAGCAACGTTAGCAGAATTTTCACCTTGTTTGTTACATTTCCTCTTTTCCTTTATTCTGCAACTTGAAACACTCTGAGATGTCATGCCCGTCTCTCTTGCAATATCTGCAATATTTCTTGTCTCTGGATTGTGACCGGCCCCTGTAGCCGTTTTTACTTTTGCCTTTGTTTCCATTATTGGAGTTCTTCTCCTTTGTCCTACCACGAACAGATAATCCCTCTGCTTGGGATGAACTTGAACCATCATGAGGCACCATTAATTTCATCTTCTCCTTAGAGTTCAAAGCTTCATAAACTTCATTAAGTGTGAGAGTATCACGACTGTATAATATGGTGTCTCGAAAATTGGTATAAGAACTTGGCAGTGAACAAAGTAACATTAGAGCAGTATCTTCCTCTTCATACTTAACCTCCATTGCAGCTAGATCAGATATAATCTCCTTAAATTCTGAAATATGATTCAAAACATTACCTCCCTCGGGTAACCTGTGCAGGAATAATTTTTGCTTTAGATGCATCTTGCTGGTGAGATCTTTAATCATGCAAATCCCTTCTAGCTTTAACCATAGAGTGGCGACAGTTTTCTCGCTCAAAACTTCCTGCAAAATATTATTATGCAAATGGAGTTGAATTTGTGACAAAGCCTTACAATCAATTCTTTTCTCCTCAGCAGTCCAGTCCTCAATTCGGTTCTTCCCAAAACTATCCAGTGCTACATCATAGTCGGCATGTGCCAACAACGCCCGCATCTTGACTTGCCATAGGGTAAACCTTGTATCACGATCCAGCAGCGGAAAGTCGTACTTCATGGATGCCATGAGTAGATAAATCTGTGTGCACAAAGTAATACAAGTCGATAGAAAAATTCTTGACAGAATTTAAATTACGCGGAGCAAAGAACTAGGAATAGTAGCACTTGGTAGCTCGGGTAATCGAAGACCAAAAGCTTGATCTGTAGCTTGACGTGACGAATAGTACTAGTAGTCAAATCACATAGTGGATCAGATGTGAATTAAACTACTGCTTTGCTTCTGGCTGGCGAGCAGTAGTACTACTAGCTTTTGCTTCGGTTGATGACGTGCGAAGTCGATCGAATCTGGAGCAGCTTCAACTCACCGGATGACTCGGTACTTGTAGCCTGTACAAAGATCAGCAGCCTCGGGGGTCCAAATCACATATTTGACCTGAGGTCCAAATCAAATCACAAACTGGCCTCGTTTCGAAAAAAATTTACTCTGCTGACCCTTTTGTGTGGCGCCCGATAGCTGGGCGCCACACACTACTATGCAGCACCTCTCTCTTGGGCGTCGCACCTCGTGCCAGCGTGGCAGCCCCTGGTCCAGTTGCGGCCCCACAGACAGCATTGCAGTGCCTCAGACTTAGGCGCCACACTTGTAATGTGCAGCGCCTAGCTCTTGGGCGCTGCACAGTCTGTGTTCCACTTAGGCTGGCCCCACCCTCTCTCCCATCCCACCCCCACCCCACACACCCCACCCCACACAAACCCTTAGCCTTGCGACCCTCCTCTCTTCCCCTCTCCTCCTCTCAAATCCTTCTCAAATCTTGCAAATCCGAAGTATTTGACCGTGGATTTCGAAGCCAACCCCTCCCTTAAGGTAATCTCCTTCGATCCCCTCGTTTTCATCCATAGGAATTGTCACATTTGCTCAAATATTGCTACTTTGGGGAAACCCTAGTTTTGGCTTGGATTTGCAAATATTTGTTGAATGATGTTAAGTTTCTTTGCTAATTTGGGTTGGTTAGGCTTTCATGGTATGCTAGGGTTAGGGGTATGTGTGTTTGATGTTGGTGTTAGGGTTATGCTATGGTTAGGATTGTGTTATTGTTAAGTGGGGGTTAGGGTTATTAATTCATATATATGTTATGGCATATGTATTTTGTGCAAATATTTTTTGTTAAGTACTTACTTGATATATGTGTTTTTTTATTATTGTAGGGATGGGGAGAACATGTGTTTATGTTCATCATGTGGATAAAGAGGCCTTTTTGAAAGGCAATGTTGAGCCGGACCCGGATGAGCTTGACATGGTGTTTGAGAGTAGTCCAAGCTATGCGGAGCTCTTGGACCAAGTGAGGAAGGATTTGAATTGGATGGACCCAAGTGACGTTGTTGAGTTCGTGGGAAGGCATAATGTTGGTTTTGGAATGCACATCCGTTGGAAGACAATGCGTGTGAACTCCGAGCAACGTTGGGTTGCATACAAGGAGACGGTTGCCGAATCTCTAGACAAGGCTCTTGAGTTATTTGCCTCCAAGAAGGTTGAGTCTACTTTGAATTTGGACTTGAACCGGAACCCCTCCCCGTTGGTTGCTAGCACTCCACCACCCATGAACCAAGATCAAATGAGTGAACCTCATTTCACGCAACAAGATTGGCCAACATTGAGCCCGACTCCAAACAACCAAAATGAAGGTTTTGAAGAGGAGAATGATGAGTACGAGGAGGATGACAACGAAGTTGATCTCCATGACAACAATGTGGGTGATCTCGACCAATATCATGTGCAAGAGACAATGGACCAATCCATCCCTTTTTCCCATGCATATGCATCGGACTCGGATGACGATGGTCCCGATGAAGAAGTTGATGAGGAGGGGTTCACACCGAAGGAGGCCCAAGCATTCAAGAAGGTATTCGGGCGGGATCACAAGACACCATTGTTCAAGGATCTTAGTCTCGCGGATGAAGCCGTTGTGGATGGTGGCAAATGCATATCTCTTGGAGCTAGGCCAAGTTCTCACCGTGATTTGGAAGACGACAAGAACGGGATATATCCCGGTTGTGAGTTTCAATCCTTCTTGGAATTGAAGATGTGGCTCGACAACTACTCAGTTACGCATTATCGTCCACATAAAGTGGCCAACTCGGACGTCAATGTGCGTTACACGGTCAAATGTGAAGTGCCAAGTTGTCCATGGATTGTGCGTGCAAGGCCATGGAAAGGAGGTCCCACTTGGCGCATAGTGAGTTTTCTACCAAATCACATGTGCCGACACAAGAATGCGGATGGCAAGCTTGTGTACCAACAACACAGACAACTCACGTCCGAGTTCATCGCTTATAGGCTTTCCAACCAAATATCCACACTTCCAACAATGAGCATCAAGAGTGTCATTGACCTTGTGAAAGCCATCTTTCATTACAAGGTGAAGTACGACAAGGCATGGAAGGCAAAGCAAGCCGCATTCAAGATGTTGTATGGCAATTGGGAGGAAGCATACAACCGACTCCCTAGGTTGTTGTTAGCTATGGCCACTACAAACCCAGGCATGGTTCACGTGGTTGAGCCTCATGAGCACCAAACATTGATTCACAACGGGAGGACCGTCCGAGTATTTGGCCGTGCATTTTGGGCCTTTGAGCAATGCATGAGGGCTTTTGAGCATTGTCGGTCCGTCATCGCCATTGATGGCACGTTCTTGACCGGACAATACAAGGGCACTTTATTGGTTGCAATAGCAAGTGATGCCAATAACCGGGTGTTGCCTTTGGCTTTCGCTTTGGTTGAGGTGGAGAACAATGATAACTGGGAGTGGTTCTTGCGTCAATTGAGAACAAGGGTATTACCGGCTGAAAGGGAAATGTGTGTCATATCGGATCGCCATCCAGGAATTCTCAATGCGGTGGTGGTTGACATTCCCGGACATAGAAAGTTGCACCATCAATGGTGCATGAGGCACTTTTGTGCAAACTTCTATAGGGCATGTGGTATCAAGGAGTTGGCCGATGATCTTCAAGATTGTTGTCTCGCTTTCACCAACAAGCGGTTTGCCACATTGTTCAATGCATTGCTCAGACACAAGAAACTTGACCCCGGTGGTCATGAATTTCTCAGTAAGAACATTGTCGAAAGGAATTATCGGTTTGGTGTTAGGGTTATGCTATGGTTAGGATTGTGTTATTGTTAAGTGGGGGTTAGGGTTAACCAAGAATTATCGGTTTTGTAGGCATGGCTTCATCCGGTTCCATGACGAGGCCACCGTGTGCTAACCAAGAAGACATGTCGAACAAGTGGGAGGACGCATCTTTGGAAAAGGTGAAGGAGAAAGATGCCAACATCCCGCCATGTTGGTGTGGAGATGTTTGCAAGGTGAAGGTATCCACCACCGAAATAAATCATGGACGGAAGGGCGGAGATATTTTGTATGCCCGAACTATGCTTATGACCGTGCACTTCCAACCAACGCCTATGACCAACCACCGGTAAGATCAAGAAGTAAAATGTTACTATCAAATGTGTGTCAACACTAACAAAAATTTTGTATGCAGTCACCGCCTCCTCTATGCAAGTACTTCACGTGGATAGATCTTGAAGTGCCAGAAGATGTCAAAAAGGACCAATACCAAGATTGTCTTAGGCGACAACGGCGGTTTGAAGAATCGTTTCGAAGAGTCTTGGAGGAAGAGCATCGTCAGAAGGAGAGGATGGAGCGGAAGAAACGAGATGAGGAGAGGGCACGCCAAGCGAAACTTACTCGTGAGGAGGAGAGGGCAAGAAAGCTTGCAAAGGCTCGCGAGGCGCAAGAGGAGGACTCGGCCCGTGACAAGAAGGGGAAATGGCCTCGCTCTACTCAGTAGGGAGTTCGGTTCAGTGCACTCGTCGTGAACTTGTGAGGGCATGTAAGATGTTGGTGAACTATTTTCTAGGGCAAGCTGCCATTTGTCATTTGTAATGAATGTGTCGTGAACCATGTCGTAGTTCGAATTGTCTTAAGTTATGAACTCGTCGGCATAAAATTTTTGTTTGTTCAAATTGTTGTGATGATGCAGTCATTGTAAGTATTATGATGTTCCTATGAAATGAATGTGCTGTCAACTCTGTTTTTGCAGTAAACAACCGTGCAACGCCCAGAACAAAGGCGCTGCACTATAACTTGGTAATTTTCGTGGATCGTCAGTGCTCAAAGCCTTCTGTGGCCCTATGGGCAGCCATGGCCAGTTAAGCAGCGCCTATGGGACGGGCGCTGCACTGTGAGGTGCAGCGCCTAGGCTTTGGGCGCTGCATAGTACAGTGCAGCGCCTGACTGTCAGGCGCTGCAGTGCTGTTAACTGCCAAACTGCAGAAACAGATTCCATTTTGGCAAATACAAATACTGAACAATTCAACTGAACAAAGACAACATCATTTAGGACAAATACTGAACAAAGACAACTAATAATTTGAACATCACATCTTTTAGGACAACACAAATACCACAATAGTAAGAGTTCACCAACATATAACATAACCCAACAAGTTCATCAACCTAACGAAACGGCTACAAGAGAGCACTTCCATAGTAACAAACACTAATGCCTTCCGCGCGTGTTCCTGGTGCCACGCCTGCAGGCAATCTTCTTCTTCCTGGATGGACGAGCCTCCTCTTCCTGCACTTCCTCCTCCTCCTCCGCCTCTGCCTCATGATCCAAGCTAGCCATCCGCGAGGTCCCTAAGACCACCTTTGGGTTGCCTCTGTTGTCAAAGTCATTGGCGTGTACCGGCGTCTGGGCTGCCTAGGCTTGAACACATATGGGGACCGAAGTTGAGCGTCCACCAACGTCATGTCATCATCAAGCTCATCGCCCTATCACACAATCAAACAATATGGTGAAGACCGACGTCATAATCAAGTGAGAATCACATCTAAAGGATTAGTCATACCTCTTGGGTGACCGCACCCTCATCATCCTGATAAGCATATGAGGAACTCACATCGTCCCTCTGATGGTGAGATGAGGGGTCTGATGGTGTACCAGACCTAGAGGCAGATGGTTCATCAATTTCGGGATCACGGCAACCGAGAAGATTCGATAACCGCCTTAACTTCCTGGCCTGACGCTGTAACATGAACAAGTGTGGAAGATATGAAACTCCGCAACATAGACTACCTCTCATAGTGAATGCGATTTGTACCTTGAGGAATGCTCGTAGTGGACCATCATCATTGCCTTTTCCAACTGGTGTTTCCTCCAGAATAGACTGGCTCTCATCAGCTGCTTTCTTGATCTCGGTGCGCTGCGGATGAGAAAGAATGAACACGTTAGCCATTCAAACATGTGTAATACGGCCAACGGGAAAGTAAAGAAGAAACACTTTACCACATAGTTAATCACCGGAACAGCAGGGACTCCGTGCCCTACCCTGACATCTCTGTTGTACTTCCCCTTTGATAGATCCTCAAAGTTTACGGGTTCTTCAAGAATATCCTCATTATATGCCGGCGGGCATATCTAAACTCGAGTATTTTCAAGAAGCCATCGTATGTAGTTATCAAAAGCAAGTGGACTATGCTCACGAAGCTTGGCGCGTGCACTGCTACGAGCTTCCTCCACACAAAGCTGGAAGCGGGTAGCATACGAAGCATGATGCTTGTCCCAGTCCTTTATCTTCCGCTGCCTTCTCCTGTCTAACCTGCATGGTACAAAACCAAACATTAGCAAAATCAAGGAGTGACGATGCTGAGTCAATACGGTTCATGCTGTCTTACCTATGAAGTGCTTTGTCCGTATCCACCCATTCCAGCGGGTGAGGCTGGAACAGACCAAACTGATGAGACACGTGATGTGGCAAATGAAACTCAACAGCCCAGTTGCATATCAGTGGGCACCGCATACGCCAGAGATCCCTATCCCGCAAGCACATCGGGTTGATGGTAAACTCCGGGGTGTACCCAAGTCTGTCATCGGCGCCATATGGCTGCCATTCCACCTATGAAATAGGGCAACAATGCAAAATTGGTGAATTTTTTTCAGGCAAACATGAGAAATGACTGAAGTAATGACCTCGTTACTTGCTCAGGCGTAATCGTGTCCAACTCAGCAACGTACTTCTGGTACATGAGATTGACATCGTTCGTCATCTCGGAAACCACATCCCACTTGTAAGCCCAAGTGGGGCGCCGTAATTCGTCATCTTCATCTTCATACCAAGGATTAAACCTGACGCTCTTCGGGCGTCCAACAGGCAGACGCTCCCAGCTCCATACAGAAAGTAGAAGCATATTACCACCAATGCGTGCACTATCTGTGATCCTGCAACACGCATCGTCCAGCTGCATATGAAAGAAATGTTGGGGAACGTAGTAATTTCAAAAAATTTCCTACGCACACGCAAGATCATGGTGATGCATAGCAACGAGAGGGGGAGAGTGTGATCTACGTACCCTTGTAGATCGACAACGGAAGCGTTAACTTGGTTGATGTAGTCATACGTCTCCACGGCCCGACTGATCAAGCACCGAAACTATGGCACCTCCGAGTTCTAGCACACGTTCAGCTCGATGACGATCCCTGACTCCGATCCAGCAAAGTGTCGGGGAAGAGTTCCGTCAGCACGACGGCGTGGTGATGATCTTGATGTACTACCGTCGCAGGGCTTCGCCTAAGCACTGCTACAATATTATCGAGGACTATGGTGGAAGGGGGCACCGCACACGGCTCAGAATATGATCACGTGGATCAACTTGTGTCTCTAGGGGGTGCCCCTGCCTCCGTATATAAAGGTTCAAGGGAGGGGGGCCGGCCGGCCAGGAGAGGCGCGCCAGGAAGAGTCCTACTCCCCTTGGGAGTAGGACTCCCCCCCTTTCCTAGTTGGAATAGGATTCGTGGAGGGGGGGGGGAAAGAGGAGAGAGAGGAGGAAGGGGGGCCGCCCCCCTCTCCTTGTCCAATTCGGACCAAGGGGTGGAGGGGCGCGCGGCCCATCTCTGGCCACCTCTCCTCTCTTCCACTAAGGCCCACTAAGGCCCATATACCTCTCGGGGGGTTCCGGTAACCTCCCGGTACTCCAGTAAAATCCCGATTTCACCCGGAACACTTCCGATATCCAAACATAGGCTTCCAATATATCAATCTTTATGTCTCGACCATTTCGAGACTCCTCGTCATGTCCGTGATCACATCCGGGACTCCGAACAACCTTCGATACATCAAAATGCATAAACTCATAATATAATTGTCATTGTAACCTTAAGCGTGCGGACCCTACGGGTTCGAGAACAATGTAGACATGACCGAGACACGTCTCCGGTCAATAACCAATAGCGGAACCTGGATGCTCATATTGGCTCCTACATATTCTACGAAGATCTTTTATCGGTCAGACCGCATAACAACATACGTTGTTCCCTTTGTCATCGGTATGTTACTTGCCCGAGATTCGATCGTCGGTATCCCATACCTAGTTCAATCTCGTTACCGGCAAGTCTCTTTACTCGTTCTGTAATACATCATCCCGCAACTAACTCATTAGTTGCAATGCTTGCAAGGATTAAGTGATGTGCATTACCGAGAGGGCCCAGAGATACCTCTCCGACAATCGGAGTGACAAATCCTAATCTCGAAATACGCCAACCCAACATGTACCTTTGGAGACACCTGTAGAGCTCCTTTATAATCACCCAGTTACGTTGTGACGTTTGGTAGCACACAAAGTGTTCCTCTGGCAAACGGGAGTTGCATAATCTCATAGTCATAGGAACATGTATAAGTCATGAAGAAAGCAATAGCAACATACTAAACGATCGGGTGCTAAGCTAATGGAATGGGTCATGTCAATCAGATCATTCAACTAATGATGTGATCCCGTTAATCAAATAACAACTCTTTGTCCATGGTTAGGAAACATAACCATCTTTGATTAACGAGCTAGTCAAGTAGAGGCATACTAGTGACACTCTGTTTGTCTATGTATTCACACATGTATTATGTTTCCGGTTAATACAATTCTAGCATGAATAATAAACTTTTATCATGATATAAGGAAATTAATAATAACTTTATTATTGCCTCTAGGGCATATTTCCTTCAGTCTCCCACTTGCACTAGAGTCAATAATCTAGATTACACAGTAATGATTCTAACACCCATGGAGCCTTGGTGCTGATCATGTTTTGCTCGTGGAAGAGGCTTAGTCAACGGGTCTGCAACATTCAGATCCGTATGTATCTTGCAAATCTCTATGTCTCCCACCTGGAGTAGATCCCGGATGGAATTGAAGCGTCTCTTGATGTGCTTGGTTCTCTTGTGAAATCTGGATTCCTTCGCCAAGACAATTGCACCAGTATTGTCACAAAAGATTTTCATTGGACCCGATGCACTAGGTATGACACCTAGATCGGATATGAACTCCTTCATCCAGACTCCTTCATTTGCTGCTTCCGAAGCAGCTATGTATTCCACTTCACACGTAGATCCCGCCACGACGCTTTGTTTAGAATTGCACCAACTGACAGCTCCACCATGTAATGTAAACACGTATCCGGTTTGCGATTTAGAATCGTCCGGATCAGTGTCAAAGCTTGCATCAACGTAACCGTTTACGATGAGCTCTTTCTCACCTCCATATACGAGAAACATATCCTTAGTCCTTTTCAGGTACTTCAGGATGTTCTTGACCGCTGTCCAGTGATCCACTCCTGGATTACTTTGGTACCTCCCTGCTAGACTTATAGCAAGGCACACATCAGGTCTGGTACACAGCATTGCATACATGATAGAGCCTATGGCTGAAGCATAGGGAACATCTTTCATTTTCTCTCTATCTTCTGCAGTGGTCGGGCATTGAGTCTGACTCAACTTCACACCTTGTAACACAGGCAAGAACCCTTTCTTTTGCTTGATCCATTTTGAACTTCTTCAAAATCTTGTCAAGGTATGTGCTTTGTGAAAGTCCAATTAAATGTCTTGATCTATCTCTATAGATCTTTATGCCTAATATGTAAGCAGCTCCACCGAGGTCTTTCATTGAAAAACTCTTATTCAAGTATCCTTTTATGCTATCCAGAAATTCTATATCATTTCCGATCAGTAATATGTCATCCACATATAATATCAGAAACGCTATAGAGCTCCCACTCACTTTCTTGTAAATACAGGCTTCTCCAAAAGTCTGTATAAAACCAAATGCTTTGATCACACTATCAAAGCGTTTATTCCAACTCCGAGAGGCTTGCACCAGTCCATAAATGGATCGCTGGAGCTTGCACACTTTGTTAGCTCCCTTTGGATTGACAAAACCTTCCGGTTGCATCATATACAACTCTTCTTCCAGAAATCCATTCAGGAATGCAGTTTTTGACATCCATCTGCCAAATTTCATAATCATAAAATGCGGCAATTGCTACCATGATTCGGACAGACTTAAGCATCGCTACGGGTGAGAAGGTCTCATCGTAGTCAACCCCTTGAACTTGCCGAAACCCTTTTGCGACAAGTCGAGCTTTGTAGACAGTAATATTACCGTCGGTGTCAGTCTTCTTCTTGAAGATCCATTTATTCTCAATTGCTTGCCGATCATTGGGCAAGTCAACCAAAGTCCACACTTCGTTCTCATACATGGATCCCATCTCAGATTTCATGGCTTCAAGCCATTTTGTGGAATCTGGGCTCACCATCGCTTCTTCATAGTTCGTTGGTTCATCATGATCTAGTAGCATGACTTCCAGAACTGGATTACCGTACCACTCTGGCGCGGATCTCACTCTGGTTGATCTACGAGGTTCAGTAGTATCTTGTTCTGAAGTTTCATGATCATTATCATTAGCTTCCTCACTAATTGGTGTAGGTGTCGCAGAAACAGTTTTCTGTGATGCACTACTTTCCAATAAGGGAGCAGGTACAGTTACCTCGTCAAGTTCTACTTTTCTCCCACTCACTTCTTTCGAGAGAAACTCCTTCTCCAGAAAGTTTCCGAACTTAGCAACAAAAGTCTTGCCTTCGGATCTATGATAGAAGGTGTATCCAATAGTCTTCTTTGGATATCCTATGAAGACACATTTCTCCGATTTGGGTTCGAGCTTATCAGGTTGAAGCTTTTTCACATAAGCATCGCAGCCCCAAAATTTCAGAAATGACAACTTTGGTTTCTTGCCAAACCATACTTCATAAGGCGTCGTCTCAACGGATTTTGATGGTGCCCTATTTAACGTGAATGCGGCCGTCTCCAAAGCATAACCCCAAAACGATAGCGGTAAATCAGTAAGAGACATCATAGATCGCACCATATCTAGTAAAGTACGATTACGACGTTCGGACACACCATTACGCTATGGTGTTCCGGGTGGCGTGAGTTGCGAAACTATTCCACATTGTTTCAAATATACACCAAACTCGTAACTCAAATATTCTCCTCCACGATCAGATCATAGAAACTTTATTTTCTTGTTACGATGATTTTCAACTTCACTCTGAAATTCTTTGAACTTTTCAAACGTTTCAGACTTATGTTTTATTAAGTAGATATACCCATATATGCTTAAGTCATCTGTGAAGGTGAGAAAATAACGATATCCTCCACGAGCCTCAATATTCATCGGACCACATACATCTGTATGTATGATTTCCAACAAATCTGTTGCTCTCTCCATAGTACCGGAGAACGGTGCTTTAGTCATCTTGCCCATGAGGCACGGTTCGCAAGTACCAAGTGATTCATAATCAAGTGGTTCCAAAAGTCCATCAGTATGGAGTTTCTTCATGCGCTTTACACCGATACTCCCTCCGTTCCTTTATGTAAGGTGTATTATTTTCGGTACGGTGACCAAGACACATAATTATAGACATGTTAGGATGAAATTACCCTTGGCAAATTTGTTGGTTAGTGCCAAGTAAATTAGTTACTTCAGGAAAGTAAGAGATACATGCAATCGATAGAGAGATAGTTTCCTTCTTTTTTACTACAAGGAGAGATACAGACAATCAGGAGGAGATACTTTCCTTGTTTTAGAGGGATAACAAGGGAATTATGAGGAATTGGAAGAAATGCACCTTACATTTTGGAATTTTATCAAAAAACAAATACACCTTATATAAAGAAACGGAGGGAGTATGACCTAAACGGCAGTGCCACAAATAAGTTGCACTATCATTATCAACTCTGCATCTTTTGGCTTCAACACTATGAATATGTGTGTCACCACTATCGAGATTCAACAAAAATAGACCACTCTTTAAGGGTGCATGACCATAAAAGATATTACTCATATAAATAGAACAACCATTATTCTCAGATTTAAATGAATAACCGTCTCGCATCAAACAAGATCCAGATATAATGTTCATGCTTAACGTTGGCACCAAATAACAATTATTTAGGTCTAATATTAATCCCGAAGGTAGATGTAGAGGTAGCGTGCCGACTGCGATCACATCGACTTTGGAACCGTTTCCCACGCGCATCGTCACCTCGTCCTTAGCCAATCTTCGCTTAATTCATAGTCCCTGTTTCGAGTTGCAAATATTAGCAACAGAACCAGTATCAAATACCCAGGTGCTACTGCGAGCATTAGTAAGGTACACATCAATAACATGTATATCACATATACCTTTGTTCACCTTGCCATCCTTCTTATCCGCCAAATACTTGGGGCAGTTCCGCTTCCAATGACCAGTCTGCTTGCAGTAGAAGCACTCAGTTTCAGGCTTAGGTCCAGACTTGGGTTTCTTCTCTTGAGCCGCAACTTGCTTGCTGTTCTTCTTGAAGTTTCCCTTCTTCTTCCCTTTGCCCTTTTTCTTGAAACTAGTGGTCTTGTTGACCATCAACACTTGATGCTCCTTTTTGATTTCTACCTCCGCAGCTTTCAGCATTGCGAAGAGCTCGGGAATAGTCTTATTCATCCCTTGCATATTATAGTTCATCACGAAGCTCTTGTAGCTTGGTGGCAGTGATTGGAGAATTCTGTCAATGACGTAGTCATCTGGAAGATTAACTCCCATTTGAATCAAGTGATTATTATACCCAGACATTTTGAGTATATGCTCACTGACAGAACTGTTCTCCTCCATCTTGCAGCTATAGAACTTATTGGAGACTTCATATCTCTCAATCCGGGCATTTGCTTGAAATATTAACTTCAACTCCTGGAACATCTCATATGCTCCATGACGTTCAAAACGTCGTTGAAGTCCCGATTCTAAGCCGTAAAGCATGGCACACTGAACTATCGAGTAGTCATCAGCTTTGCTCTGCCAGACGTTCACAACATCTGGTGTTGCCCCAGCAGTAGGCCTGGCACCCAGCGGTGCTTCCAGGACGTAATTCTTCTGTGCAGCAATAAGGATAATCCTCAAGTTACGGACCCAGTCCGTGTAATTGCTACCATCATCTTTCAACTTTGCTTTCTCAAGGAACGCATTAAAATTCAACGGAACAACAGCACGGGCCATTTATCTACAATCATATATAAACAAGCAAGATACTATCAGGTACTAAGTTCATGATAAATTTAGGTTCAAATTAATCATATTACTTAAAGAACTCCTACTTAGATAGACATCCCTCTAATCCTCTAAGTGATTACGTGATCCAAATCAACTAAACCATGTCTGATCATCACATGAGATGGAGTAGTTTCATTGGTGAACATCACTATGTTGATCATATCTACTATATGATTCACGCTCGACCTTTCGGTCTCCGTATTCCGAGGCCATATCTGTATATGCTTGGCTCGTCAAGTATAACCTGAGTATTCTGCGTGTGCAACTGTTTTGCACCCGTTGTATTTGAACGTAGAGCCTATCACACCCGATCATCACGTGGTGTCTCAGCACGAAGAACTTTCGCAATGGTGCATACTCAGGGAGAACACTTCTTGATAATTTAGTGAGAGATCATCTTATAATGCTACCGTCAATCAAAGCAAGATAAGATGCATAAAAGATAAACATCACATGCAATCAATATAAGTGATATGCTATGGCCATCATCATCTTGTGCTTGTGATCTCCATCTCCGAAGCACCGTCGTGATCACCATCGTCACCGGCGTGACACCTTGATCTCCATCGTAGCATCGTTGTCGTCTCGCCAATCTTATGCTTCCACGACTATTGCTACCGCTTAGTGATAAAGTAAAGCATTATAGCGCGATTGCATTGCATATAATAAAGCGACAACCATATGGCTCCTACCAGTTGCCGATAACTCGGTTACAAAACATGATCATCTCATACAATAAAATTTAGCATCATGTCTTGACCATATCACATCACAACATGCCCTGCAAAAACAAGTTAGATGTCCTCTACTTTGTTGTTGTAAGTTTTACGTGGCTGCTACGGGCTTAAGTAAGAACCGATCTTACCTAGGCATGAAAACCAAAACGATAGTTTGTCAAGTTGGTGCTGTTTTAACCTTCGCAAGGACCGGGCGTAGCCACACTCGGTTCAACTAAAGTTGGAGAAACTGTCACCCGCAAGCCACCTATGTGCAAAGCACGTCGGGAGAACCGGTCTCGCGTAAGCGTACGCGTAATGTCGGTCCGGGCCGCTTCGTCCAACAATACCGCCGAACCAAAGTATGACATGCTGGTAAGCAGTATGACTTATATCGCCCACAACTCACTTGTGTTCTACTCGTGCATATAACATCAACATATAAAACCTAGGCTCTGATGCCACTGTTGGGGAACGTAGTAATTTTAAAAAATTTCCTACGCACACGCAAGATCATGGTGATGCATAGCAACGAGAGGGGGAGAGTGTGATCTACGTACCCTTGTAGATCGACAACGGAAGCGTTAACTTGGTTGATGTAGTCGTACGTCTCCACGGCCCGACCGATCAAGCACCGAAACTACGGCACCTCCGAGTTCTAGCACATGTTCAGCTCGATGACGATCCCCGGACTCTGATCCAGCAAAGTGTCGGGGAAGAGTTCTGTCAGCACGACGGCGTGGTGACGATCTTGATGTACTACCGTCGCAGGGCTTCGCCTAAGCACTGCTACAATATTATCGAGGACTATGGTGGAAGGGGGCACCGCACACGGCTAAGAATATGATCACGTGGATCAACTTGTGTCTCTAGAGGGTGCCCCTGTCTCCGTATATAAAGATTCAAGGGAGGAGGGCCGGCCGGCCAGGAGAGGCGTGCCAGGAAGAGTCCTACTCCCTTTGGGAGTAGGACTCCCCCCCTTTCCTAGTTGGAATAGGATTCATGGAGGTGGGGAAAGAGGAGAGAGAGGAGGAAGGGGGCCGGCCCCCTCTCCTTGTCCAATTCGGACCAAGGGGGGAGGGGCGCGCGGCCCATCTCTGGCCACCTCTCCTCTCTTCCACTAAGGCCCACTAAGGCCCATATACCTCCCGGGGGGTTTCGGTAACCTCCCGGTACTCCGGTAAAATCCCGATTTCACCCGGAACACTTCCGATATCCAAACATAGGCTTCCAATATATCAATATTTATGTCTCGACCATTTTGAGACTCCTCGTCATGTCCGTGATCACATCCGGGACTCCGAACAACCTTCGGTACATCAAAATGCATAAACTCGTAATATAACTGTCATCGTAACCTTAAGCGTGCGGACCCTATGGGTTCGAGAACTATGTAGACATGACCGAGACACGTCTCCGGTCAATAACCAATAGCGGAACCTGGATGCTCATATTGGCTCCTACATATTCTACGAAGATCTTTTATCGGTCAGACCGCATAACAACATACGTTGTTCCCTTTGTCATCAGTATGTTACTTGCCCGAGATTCGATCGTCGGTATCCCATACCTAGTTCAATCTCGTTACCGGCAAGTCTCTTTACTCGTTCTGTAATACATCATCCCGCAACTAACTCATTAGTTGCAATGCTTGCAAGGCTTAAGTGATGTGCATTACCGAGAGGGCCCAGAGATACCTCTCCGACAATCGGAGTGACAAATCCTAATCTCGAAATACGCCAACCCAACATGTACCTTTGGAGACACCTATAGAGCTCCTTTATAATCACCCAGTTACGTTGTGACGTTTGGTAGCACACAAAGTGTTCCTCTGGCAAACGGGAGTTGCATAATCTCATAGTCATAGGAACATGTATAAGTCATGAAGAAAGCAATAGCAACATACTAAATGATCGGGTGCTAAGATAATGGAATGGGTCATGTCAATCAGATCATTCAACTAATGATGTGATCCCGTTAATCAAATAACAACTCTTTGTCCATGGTTAGGAAACATAACCATCTTTGATTAACGAGCTAGTCAAGTAGAGGCATACTAGTGACACTCTGTTTGTCTATGTATTCACACATGTATTATGTTTCCGGTTAATACAATTCCAGCATGAATAATAAACTTTTATCATGATATAAGGAAATTAATAATAACTTTATTATTGCCTCTAGGGCATATTTCCTTCAAGAAAAACAATGTTAACTTGACAGCAAGCTTGCATTGCTAATGAAGAAATGAGTTGATCACAAAATAGACCAACTACCTGTCGGTACAAGTAGACAAGAGTCACTGAACCCCAGCTCCATTTGCTATCGAAGACGGTCAACGCCTTCAGCCACATCCATGGAGCGTTCTTGCCAGTGGAGTCAGGAAACAAAGTCCTCGACACAACATACCACATGTAGACACGAGCATGTGTCTGGATCACGTCATCAGTGGCATCCGGAGGGCACATCGCAAAGTGAGTTTGAATCCACGTGAAAGCAGCTCCGGATGCTTTCCTTTCCTTCTTTTTCTTCTCTTCTCCCTCCTCTACATCAGCCTCAGCCTCGGTAGGAGCCATACCGATAAGAGCAATCATCTGCTCGCGCCACCCATCAGAATCGGTGCTCATACAGAGAGGCATCCCGTCGATAGCAAGACCGGTGATCAACGAGACATCCTCGAGCGTCACGGTCATCTCCCCAGTCCGAAGATGGAAACTATGCGTCTCCGGCCTCCACCGATCAGCAAGAGCGGACACCAGTGGAGCGTTCAGATTCGGCGTGGACCGGCTGACCAACTGAATCCACGGGAGTAGTCCTGCCTACTTGATGTATGGTGTGTACCGCTCATCATAAGGCATGGCAGGACCAGAGACCCCGTGATACCGAATCTTCAAAGGTTCAAGCTTCTGCAAAAAACAAGTAATGACAAATCTTAGGGCATGTAAATTTCAACTTAAGGCAAAATATTTAGATTACTCGTTATTACCATCTCCTTCTCGCGCATCATGTAGGCCCGGTGTTTCGTGTCGTAGACATCGTCGAGAAGCCAAACCATCCTTACAAAGTTCAAACAATAAACATATATGAGTTCATCTTCATCTCAAATATCGATATACACTAAACATCTAATATGTGTTCAATTACAAGAATCTCAACATCTCCTTCTCACACAATGAATATGTCATATGTGTTCAAATAAACTCAACATCTAATATTTCAAATAAAATCAACATCTAATATATATCTAAAAAACAGATCATATATCTCTACAAAACTCAACATCTCATTGTTATCT
>NC_041392.1:34675957-34721198 GCF_002162155.2 Triticum dicoccoides
GGGGGATTCGATGGGGGCGCCGCCGCTGCTCTCTGTCCAGAGAGCGGAGAGGGGGAAGAACTGCCTCGCCGGGCTGGGCCGATGCGCTTTAACTCACTGTGCAGCGCCCAAGAGCTAGGCGCTGCACATTACAAGTGTGGCGCCTAAGTCTGTGGCGCTGCAGTGCTGTCTGTGGGGCCACAACTGGACCAGGGCTGCCACGCTGGCACGAGGTGCGACACCCAAGAGAGAGGCGCTGCATAGTAGTGTGTGGCGCCCAGCTGTCAGGCGCCACACAAAAGGGTTAGCAGAGTGAATTTTTTTCGGAACTAGGTCAGTTTGTGATTTGATTTGGACCTCAGGTCAAATATGTGATTTCTGCCGCCTCGGGTGCTAGCGACGACCGGGCAAATCGACTTTGTGTCAATCCCAGTTACGGCCGCGCGCACGAGGAAACTCCTGCCGGTCTCGGTCGTGGAAATCGATCCGACGGATCGACGAATCGTCAGAGACGTGTGCGGCGGCGCAAACGATGTAACCCTAATCTCTCGTCTCAAATCTCGTATCTGCAACCTCAGCTCTATATATCATTTGTTAGATAATAACGAGAATAAACGAGACAGAGAGACACGGATTTTTACGTGGAAACCCTTGTGGAAGAAAACCACGGACGCACGAAGGCGCGATCACTATGAGGAGTATTACAAGCACGAGACGACAGGCCGTCTGAGGTACGACTACATGGGGTATATAAGAGGGCAATACATGAGAGTCTTTGAAGGACAAGTAAACGAGTTGTACTCGTACGCATCGACGTCAACGCAAAGACCCACACCAGTTGTACTACGTCTAGTCCAATACGATATAATTTGGATCACATTTTAACAGTGCATTTAAAACGTCGCACTGAACCTCGCGGAAGCACTTCATCGGGTGGACCGAGACCCACGCATCCTATTTGGTTGCATATATTGGGGTAGATTGATAAGAAGGATGATTTTTGCTCTGCTGCTCTGCTCTGCTCTTTGGAGTGTTATTTGGACTTTACAGAACCATCTTTGCTTTCAGGGGCGTCCATCTCCTTGGTGAAATCTCAAAGGAGGATCTTCCTGCACGACCACTCTCGGCCAGCGAAGAGGACTGCTGAGGATCACCCGGGGTTTGTTCAACCGGTGCAGGTGGATGCGTCGGACGAGCAACGGCAGCAGTAGCTGGTTCCTTTCTCGGAAAAAGAAAAAAGAAAACACTAACTAGTTCCTGCGCGAAGACGGATTCATCATTTTACAATTTTGCAAATGATGTGTGTGTTCTTCATTGATGTTTGCTCGTGTAATAAAGTACTCCCTTCCCATAATATAAGAGAGTTTTTGACAATAATGTAGCGTCAAAAACGCTGGACTGAGGGAGTACCTTCAGCTGGCCCGCTCCATCTCGATGCTCGACCAATGGACGCTCTTTCTCTCTTTCTTTCTCCCTTCCAAAGGGAGACCAGACATATTCCAGCCACATCGAACCCACCATGATCAGCTTCAGGTCACCTGCGTCGACGGCGTCGCCTTCTTTTGGCAAAAGCGATTGGCCGGCTACGCGGATTTCCACACTCCACGGAATCGGGGTAAATGGTTTGCCAAAGAAAGCAAGCTACCTACAACCCGCGTTGCACCTTCGATCGATCACTTTAAATTAAAGACTTAAAGTGGCCACCGCGCTCATGTACTCTTACTCCACTGTATGTTGATGCTTTACCTTTATTTCGGGCCATCTCTGCTTTGGGAGTGCTATCTCTCTACGACTAGATAGAAAACCTATTGAAGTTAAAGATATTGTTGTTGGCTCCAATTGGGTTCAAAGTTCTTCCACTCGAGTCACTGTCACGGTGCAATGTTCGTCCTGTTTTGCGTGCCGACTAGGGTTGCTGCATGTGTTTCAGGTCGGCGGACAGGCAGTTTTGTGCGCGCCAGTAGCGGCATCAAGGCGGTGGGATGTGCTAAGTCTGTTCATCTGGACAGCTTATGAACTCAAGGAGAGAGCATGTAGCTGGTCATTTTCTCTTGAGAACTCTCTGAATATCTTAGGCAGTTATCGTTGATCAGCTAGTCTCACGGTCTGCGGAAAGAGAAGAATGAAAGTGCAAACTTCTCAAGAAAAGAACATATGCCAATTGCCAAAGATGGAACACGTCCTTGTTGCTGCATCACGGACTAGAATTAATCCACGTGAAGAATGGGTCATGTGCCCTAGCTCTACTGGGCCAATTTTCAAATGAAACGAGGCACTTACACTTTTTACCCCACAGCCTTCAGGTTGCTGCATTTCTCATGGCTTTTATTTGGAATTTCTCCAAGATACTCCCTTTAAGCAAGTTTGATCGAGTTTTTTTTCCCTTTCAAAATTTCTCCAGAACGGCTTCCACGACTCGGGCCACAACTCTACATCTAACTCTCATCGTGCAGCAGGTGGTAGGGTTTTGCATTGTGTTGTGTTTTTGGGGTGAACACAATATATCTAGTCTTCCTTCAGCGATCACCCGCCGCCTGCCTTGCCACGTGTGGTTGCTCCCAAACTCTTGCGCAATGAAACGAGACCACAACGAGTTGCGGCTATAGTAAGGGTAACCAATGTGGCTTAAGAGTATGGTTAATAATACAACCAACTGCTGGCTATATGATATTGCCATATAATCTATAGCTATCACTTACTGTTAGCTATAAGGTTGGTACTTTTAATCATCTTTTCTCTATCTTTTTCTTCACATTTATTGTATCTGTTTAGGAGTACACATATAGCTAGCCTCTTGCGTAATAGTCCACTCCCCTTACTTTCTCATGTCTCTCTCTCCTTCAGATAGACAAAATTGCCATGTAAACGGGCTATAAGCCTGCTATTGTAGTAGTACAAACTTTCGATAAGTAGAAAATTTATAGAGCAATTTCTGCTAAATAAGGTAAAAAGTGTCACAAATGAACCTGGATCTTAAAAAGGAAAATGAGACCAGAGGGGTAAGCAACCATCGGCATATTTTTATTAAAGAGCGAGAAATGCAGTTGAAAATCCATGCCCCTACCATTGAGCTAGTGCTCAGTTCTCAAATGAATCTGGATCTCAGTGGACAATTTTTTTTTGCCAAAATACCATATCTATTATCTATTATAAAAATTCACCTAAAGTACAAAGCACCCCAAACATAATAAAAATTACATCGAGGTCCATGAACAACCGAACGACCATTGCCACCGCCAGAACGAGTCGCCGACACGCTGCCGCTCGCGTACCAGAGTCGGCCTGATCTTGTCGATGACAATGGGAAAGTCTTTGTGACCAACATTTGGGAGCCGCAGTCGTCGCCATTGAACCCTTGAATCAATATGAACAACCTGACACCAAATCTCGCCATTGCGTATGCACGACGAGAAACCTTAATCTCACCGTTGCGAGGAGCTGGTAGGAATCTATGTTGGAGCTCTGCGTAATCCGTCCCAACAAACGAACTTGAGGAGGATCGGACCCCGAAGACTGACTCGAAGAAGAAGCGTCGACATCCGTCCGAGCGTCGCCCTTGCGAGAACCAAAACCCTACCTATCTAAGCCGAGACATAAGGAATACCCTCCCCGCCACCGGCCGCCGGAGCGGAGGCGAATCCACGGGCTCACCGACGAAGATCGAAGGGAAAAAGGCTTTTCCAGTTGCCTTGTGAGAGGAGAAAGAAAAAGATGCGAGATATTCAGATATAGATAGTTATAATAGCATTAAATGGATATTAACATGAAGAAACCAAAGTGCCATTCAAATGTAGTAGTAGAACTTTTGTTTTCAGAAAAAAGGACAAAAATATTGCTTTGTCTCGTATTGGTAGGTCCGACACCACTTTGGCAATTTCAACGCCGAGCTGTCTATCTCCAGACTGTAAATAAGCCTCGTGATTCGTGCACGCGAGACCCCACACGAAATCTCAACCGGGTCTTCGATCTTGTACGGCCCTGATGGAAGCGACCAGCCTGCCAACCGCACCTTCTCAGAGCCGACACAAAAACAGCTTCGATATAAAGCGCGCGATTCGCGTTCTCCTACGGTGCTGTCAGTTCACTCCCGGCCTTGTCAGACAGCTTCACCACACTCTTCCTACTCCGGCTAGCCGCTCCGATGGCGCTCCGGCACCTGTTCGCCGTTGCCGTTGCCGTCGCCGCGCTTGCATTGGACGTGGCGGCGGCCAGCGGAGGTTCCGCGGCGCTAGGGGTGAACTACGGCCAGGTGGCCGACAACCTGCCGTCGCCGCAGGCGGCGGCCGTGCTCCTCCGCGCGCTGAACGCCACCAAGGTCAAGCTGTACGACGCGGACGCGCGCGTGCTGAGCGCGTTCGCCGGCTCCGGCGTGGACTTCACCGTGGGGCTGCCCGACAACATGGTCCCCCGCCTGGCCTCCGACCCCTCGGCCGCCGCGGCCTGGGTCCGCACCAACATCCTCCCGCACCTCCCGGCGACGTCGATCACCGCGGTCACCGTCGGCAACGAGGTGCTGACGGGCTCCGACGCCACCATGCTGCGCTCCCTCCTCCCGGCGATGCAGTCGCTCCACGCGGCGCTTGCGGCGTGTAACCTCACCTCCCGGGTCGCGGTCACCACCGCGCACTCCCTCGCCGTGCTCTCCTCCTCCTTCCCGCCCTCCTCCGCCGCGTTCCGGCACGACCTCCTCCCCTACATCACGCCGCTGCTCGCCTTCCTCGCCAAGACCGGCTCGCCGTTCCTCGTGAACGCGTACCCGTACTTCGCCTACAAGGCCGACCCGGGCACGGTGGACCTGGACTACGTGCTGTTCGAGCCGAGCGCGGCCGCCGTGGTGGACTCCGCCACGGGTCTGCGGTACGGCAACATGCTGCACGCGCAGGTGGACGCCGTGCGCGCCGCGATCTGCGCCGCCGACTACGGGCGGGCGGTGGAGATCCGGGTGTCGGAGACCGGGTGGCCGTCGCAGGGGGACGGCGACGAGGCCGGCGCCACGCCGCAGAACGCGGCCAGGTACAACGGGAACCTGATGCGGCTGGTGGCGCAGGGGAAGGGCACGCCGGCGGCGCCCGGGGAGCCGCTGCAGGTGTACGTGTTCGCGCTGTTCAACGAGGACCAGAAGCCCGGGCCGGCCTCCGAGCGGCACTACGGGCTGTTCAAGCCGGACGGCACGCCGGCGTACGACGTCGGCGTCAAGGCGCCCACGATCAAAGGCTTGAAGGGAAGCGGCAATGGCGATGGCAACGGCACGGATAGTGGCGTCGGGATGGTGGTGGGGGAAGGGCCCGCCGGGACGGACGGGTTCGCCGTCGGCCCGGGCGGACTCTACACCATTTCTGATGCGACGCACAAGGTACGTGATTACACGTCGTAATGCATTAACCTGTGCTACCTGAATTTGATATCTAATAAAAGCAGAGTATGATTTTGATAATGTTAGCTTTTCTGGTTAGTGTAGCTCACTCTTTCAGGATATAATGCACTCTCCTGAATAATAATTACCGACAAATAAGCTACTTCAATCAGTGCTACATACATCCGTTGGAGCGACAAATAATATGGATCGGAGATAGTACTATAGCCCGATACTTCTGATTAGTATGTGAAGTTAGCAGCATACAAATTTGATTATTTGATTTCAGAAATTAAGATGCCATGCAAAATTTGTTCACACATACGAAAGCAAACGGATAGATAGATCTAGTCATCCAGTGTGCAACCAATCATGCTGGGCACCAAGTAAAGTTGCATTGCATGCCGTGTGCTAGCTAGGCCAACATACCAGAGCAGTGCAGTTGATGCTAGCCCTCCTTTACAAGCAATGCTTTTGTTTTCCACTTTGGAATCATGTATAGACATATCTCACTTTACTCCATGTTGATGCTCCTGCTTTCGTTATACATAGGTGAGGAGGTGGCGGTGCACGGAAAGCTTGGCGGCCATGGCCGCCGTTCTGGCCATGGTGTCGTGGTCATGAGTCATGACTGTCGAGACGACGATGTATGTATGTAGAGAGAGACATGCTGCAGATTGCGCACAGGCTATATATTGATTCATTGAATTTTCTTCTTCTTCTTCTTTATTTGTCCGGACAGCCAGTATGTATGATTGGTCTTCCCGTGCTGTAGCTGTGTAGAAGAAGAGATGAGCGATGGTGGTTTTTCCAGATGATTGCCCTGGCGCAACCGATTTGGTTACATAAACTTATTGACAAAATAAGAAGGGGCTTTCTTTGGGAGTGCAAGGGGGTTGCCGTTGGGGGCAAATGCTTGGTGAGCTGGAAGCTTGTGTGTCGGCCAAAGATGTATGGGGGACTTGGGATCTCCAACCTGCAAGCTCAAGGCATGGCACTCCGCCTTCGCTGGCTTTGGCAATCCTGGAACGAGCCGGACAAGCCATGGGCATGCCTACCTATGACAGTGGACAAGAAACTTAACGACCTCTTCAATGCATCTGTCAAGTTCGTTCTCGGAAATGGGGAAAGGATTAAGTTCTGGTATGAGCCTTGGCTGAATGGGGTTTCCTTGAGTTGTGCAGCGCCGGACCTATTTGCTTGCTGCACTCGCAAAAACCTCACGGTGTCCCAAGCCCTACAAGATGGCCGTTGGATCAGACACCTGCGTCGCCCTCTTACGCCAGCAGCTATTATCCAATACACAAAGCTCTGGGAGGCGGTTGCTGATGTGCACTTGCTGCTGGGAACTCCCGACTCAGTGATCTGGAGATGGACGCCGAATGGCGCCTACTCTTCGGCCACTGCATATGCCGTGCAGTTCGAGGGGTGTACTCGCCTCGCCGGTCAGCGACACATATGGGCGGCTGATGCTCCGCTAAAATGCAGAATTTTCGCTTGGCTTGCGATCCTAGGAAAATGTCTTACAGCGGATAACCTGCAGAAAAGAGGATGGCCGCACGACCCAATTTGTTCTCTCTGCCGGGCGGCGGACGAGTGTGTTGATCACCTCCTAGCACGCTGCTCCTACACCCAAGCTCTATGGAGTCTGATGCTCAACCGCTGCAACCTCCCCACCACTCTTGCGCCGACGGCGGCGACAACCAGCCTTGCTGACTGGTGGGAGTCCAACGTGGTGAACGCTAACCTGACCAACTCAAAGGGCTGGGGCGGTCTGGTAGTGGCAATCTGGTGGTTCACGTGGTGCGAGAGGAATGCCCGGATTTTCCAAAGCAAGGCGTCCACCGTCAGTGCGGTCTTCAACTTGATGATTGATGAATTTAGGATATGGAACCAGGCTGGGCGTCATAGGTTTCAGCTGTTTTTGGACAGACCTCGAGAGCCAGACTGAATTATGTGCTGATATATGTTGCTGGGTTGCCGGCTGTTGGCATAGTTGATGTATAGCGGCCTGCTCCGACCACATACTTGTAACACCTTTCCTCTTATAAATGTAATAGAAAAGCTGCTCCGACAGCGTTTCGTCAAAAAAAGAAGAGATGAAAACACTGATATATATACCACACGTTGGTTGATGCCATTGCTCCACTGATCGGATTCATGTCCGGTCTATTTTAGCATATGATAGATTTGCCCCATGAGATTCAGATTGAATTTGCGACACTTTTTACCCTCATTTACCAGAAATTCCTCTGAAACACCTCACTTGAGTAAATTTCTTCATTTGAGAAATTGGTCGAGCAGATCGAGCCGGGCACATGATCCATGCACGTGGATGAATTCTAGTCCGGTGATGGAGCAACAAGAACGGCGTTCATCTTTGCCATATATATGTTCTTTCCTACACAATGCAAGTCTGTACTTTCGTTCCACTCTATTACTCTTTTACACGGAGCATGCATCAAACTAACTGATGAATGGAAAGTTCCTAAAATACTCAGGCAGTTCCAATTACAGGAGAAATCAAAGGACCTGTAAACAAATTCTAGCACGTGCTGCGGAATTCAGCTACATGTCTGAATCAACCCTGGGCACATCCATTCCCATAGCCTTGGGTTACTTCGTGCCAGTGTAGGGTCATCGTATGTCCGCTCGTCTTGTAACTCGTAAGATATCGCTTCAGGTATTGCCACGCTCATCACCCTCCGAGTGAACATCATCGCTCGCCATCACCTAGGCCGGCCTGAAACATGCACTCGTCGAGCAGCACGCTCCAGACTTTGCAGATGCGGTGAGGGACCCTCGGGCCTTACGCATCGTTTCGGACACCCCGAGCTTCTAAAGCGGTGTCCATTTGGGTTATGCAGGGTGACATGAGATCAGACACTAATCTGAGGACCGCCTCTGTTTCATCCTTGCTTTACAGCTGTGCTGGTTTACAACTCTGTCAGGCCATGTTGGCTTAGATAGGTTTTGCAATTTCTCATATCAACAAAACAAGGAAGACTACATTACACTCGAGATGGAGTTGCCAGGTCAAGGTTTCAGACTGTTTCACACTATTACCTACTAGCAGAGTCAAGGAGGCCAAACAGCTAGCTCATTTCTGACTCCACAACTAATAACTATAAGCAAGAAGCACTCTAAACAAGAGAACGAATCACATTTTCTTTGTCAAGGGAGCAGATAACAAATATCTACTGCGGAAGGTAACATGCAAATATCCCTGCCCTGCCCTTTGATTCCTTATGTCTGCTTGGTATACGTTTGATCTGCACAATACTGGCACGGCAGTAAGTGTTGTACATCTCCTCGAGATGCACCCAGATGGCGTGAGAGGTGTCAAACCGATGCACCTGCTACAGAACGTCGTCGGAGAGAGAGGCAAGGAGATAGCTGAGAACGATCTGGTCCTAGCGGTACCAGTTAGCATACTCCTGATTTGGATCACGCACCCCCTTGTCGTCAGCGTCCAGGAGCGGAGCAGGGGCAGGAAGGGTGCGGTCAACGTAGCCAGTAGCTCTCGCGATGCGTAGGGGAGGAAGAACCTGAGCCCTCCACAGAAGGTAGTTGGCGATGGTAAGCTTGGCGGTGATGAGGCTAGCAGAAGGTGGAGGAACGGCAGAAGCAGTCGGCCCTCCGAAGGAGGCTGGCAAGGAAAGGGTGGTCAGGGCGGCGGAGGCAGTAGGAGGTCCCATCATGCAATTACGCGTGATGGCCTGATACCATGTAAAACTAGAGAGAAAGAGATTGGATCGACACAACCAATATGGTGGCCTTGGGATGTATATATATAGGTGCAGCTAGGGCACACGGCGATGAGCCAGATTACAGAAGTTGTTACAGGAGATAAGTACAAATACTAACAGCCTCCTAGATCACAACAATATACAATTTTAACAAGCGAGTGTTGTTTTTTCCCTTTTTGCGAGAAAGGAACCAATTACTAGTTACTACTGCCGATGCCATGATACGAGAAAGGGAGCATGCAAACATCAATGAAGAACACACACATCATTTGCGCAATTAATAAAATGAATCAGTCTTTGCACAGGAACTAGTCAGTGTTTTTTTTTCCTTTTTGCGAGAAAGGAACCAGCTACTGCTGCCGTTGCTCGTCCAACACATCCGCCCACCGGTTGAGCAAACCCCAGGTGCAGTTCTCTTGGAATTGCCAGGTCAAGGTTTCAGACCGTTTCACACTATTACCTACTAGCAGAGTCAAGGAGGCCAAACAACTAGCTCATTTCTGACTCCACAACTAATGACTATAAGCAAGAAGCACTCTGTACAAGAGAACGAATCACATTTTCTTTGTCAAGGGAGCAGATAACAAATATCTACTGCGGAAGGTAACATGCAAATATCCCTGCCCTGCCCTTTGATCCTCCTTGATGCAGGTACAGTACAGTACAGGCTCATCCTCCCCAAGACGCACTTCAGATTTCACCAAGGAGACGGACGCCCCTGAAAGCAAATATGGTTCTATAAAGACCAAATGCTCCAAAGAGCGGCAGAGCGAAGAACATCCTTCTTATCAATCTACCCCAATATATGCAACCGAATAGGATGCGTCGGTCTCGGTCCACCCAATGGAGTGCTTCCGCGAGGTTCAATGCGACATTTCAGATGTACCCCACTTTAGACGTTCCACTGGAGCCTCATGCCGATTTGGTTGCGGTAACGTGGACCAAGATAACGACACAGGCACACAGGGTTATGCAGAATGAAAGCAGGGTGTCACAAACACTAATCTAAGGACTGCCCTGTTTCAGCCCTGCTTTACAGCTATGTTTCAAACCCTGTCAGGCCATGTTGGCTTAACTAGGTTTCATTATTCCTCCTATCCAATAAAACCAGAAAGAATACATTGCTCTGAAGATGGGATCGTCAGTGTAAGAGGTTCAGACTATTACCAACTATGACTACAGAGCAAATAACCAAAGGAAAAGCACTATTTCCGAGAGAGTGGGTCACATTTTCTTTGTCAAGTGAAGCAGATAACAAAGTAGCACAATATCTACTGACGAAGGTAACATGCAACTATCCCCACACTTCGATTTCTTATATGTCTGCTTGGAATACGCTAGAGATTTTCAATTCAGGGCATGTACATTTACACATACCAGGAGAAGGTTGGAGCCGCGTGGTAGTAATTACTACAGAGTTTTGAATCAAATGGACGATGGCTCAACCGACTCGATCGAGCAGCCAAAATCCTGATTCGCGCCTCCGCTTTCTTTTCTCCAGCATCACTTTCTTATTTTCGTTCGCAGCAAGGGCCACCGTAGTGGGGATCATCGGCGGCTGGCGGGAATGGCAGCCCTCCTCGGGCCGAAATAGAGCCTCTGCCAAATATAAAATATAGGAAGTCAATATTATCATTTGGGCAAAAAGGAAGAATCGTGAGGCAAAGGGCATGGAATATCCAGACGTTTCTTTTCTTAGAAAAATATCATCAGTGAAGTGAAGAGCAGAAAAAAAAATGTGGTACTGCCGATGATGGAATACGTTCTATATATGGCAGGGCACATACCTTTTGTTCTATGTGAGCAAGTTTCGGCTTATTCTCCTCTGCTTCACACCACTGTTCTAACTTACGGCAGCCCAGAATTTCTAATTCTTGGAGATTCGTGAGCTGTTGTATGCTGTTTGGCAAAGTCGTGATAGCAGGACAGAGCATAGTTGCCATGTTTCCGGTACGGTGGGAACGAGGAACGGGAACGAGGGACGAGAGTCGGTGGCTGGAAAAAATAGGGTAAAACGAGGGTATACATCTCTGGAACGATTTTTTTATAGCGATGACGCGATCCAATCCGTTTGGGTACGATGAACCCGATACGGTACCATGGGTCGAGGAACGCAGTTCCTGAAAAACGACGACTCCCTGACGGTTAGCATTCCTTGCTGTTAATGGATCCCTTACAATTAATGGATTGGAGGAAGAACGAGGAGTCCTTGAGAAAAGAAACGACGGCGTGAGTAAATTATGCCTCACGTCTTGGCTGTTGGATCCTGGAACCTGAATCGAGGAGCAGGCTGCGGGGACGCCGAATCTTCATCGAATCGTACTGAATCCGACCTTGTTCCCGAATCCGATTCCGGGTCGATGAATCGGGATCGAGGGACGGCCTACCGTTCCCCGTTTCCGGCTACTATGGGACAGAGCCTAATTCGAAGTTTCTCGATAGACGTAAGTTCTCCCAACCACAGCGGCAGCTGTCTGAAGCTATCACACATAACCACTGCTAATGTTTGCAGCTGTTTGAGTTGGCTCATGATATCGGGCAATTCCTCTAGGTTCCTGCAGTGCGTTATCACCAGTTGCTGAAGAGATGACAACTCTCCTACCCATCCGGGCAGTTCTGATTGGACCAAGCTCTCCAATCTCAGTGATTGGAGGGGCCCGAGGGCCCAACTGATCTCTTGTGAGCTTGTCAAATCACAGCAACGTTCGATGTGCAAATCACTGATGGCAGGTAGATGGTGAAGCAATCTCCACTGATGCAAAGGCACCTCCTCGTTTTCAACTGTCAGATTAGTAGACACTCCTACCAGAGTAGATGATGGAGCATCATTGTGTGACACGCTCTCTGCCCATGATATGAGCACATTATCACTTCCCTTTATACTCCAAGATGCAGCTCTAGGAAGGTGTGGTTTTATCCTCAACTTAGGGCAATCATATATATTCACTTCCTCAAGCTCACGGAACATGAGCTCATCCTCACCAATAGAGTGTGTCGTGTTCCATTCTTCCAGGCTTTCCATGCCTCCCAGAGTAAGCACCCGGAGGTTTGGTGGTAGTTGGGCGAGGGGTGGAAAACTGTTGCAGTTGGGCAAATCAAACATCTCCATTAGGACAACATTAGGCAGATAATTGCCAATACTCATTAGCCAGTCTGGAAAGCTGGCACTAATATAACGAGATATCCGAAACTTCTGCAAAGAGGTTGGTGGCATTAGCTCCATCAGCAACTCCATGTCATCCACAGATCTCTTAGCTTCTGGGTTCCACCAACTTAATAACAATTCTTCAATCCTCTGTTTTTCAATCAGTTTTACACTGCGTGCCTCTTCTCGGGACTTCACATTTTCAAGTTTGTTGATGTACAGCTTGTCAGGATTTACATGCTCAAGCAAGCCAAGGTTGCTGTAACATTTACTATCATCGGCAGTTACAGGAAATATTGGCAACAAGCCAAAGTCTTTGACAATCCATTTTAGCCACACATTCTGGAAGCCTAGCAATTTGGCTGCACTCTTCGAGGACCAGCTTCCGGAGGCAGCTAGCACTTTCTGGTATACTAATAAGAGGATGGCCAGTAAAAGACAGGTCCAGGTGTTCCATATCGGGAAGGGTACAGATACGGTGAATGAAACTCTCCGTTTGACCTGTTGATGAGCTGTCAAAGATATGATGCATACACCCTGATAGATTCAGATAGCGAAGTTCAGTGAGATTGCCGATGACTTCTGGCAGCCCTCTGAGATTTTCACAATGTGATAATTCCAAGTGTTGGAGTTTGGTAAGGCCAACCAATGCTTGGGGTATTCCTGAAACAGCGCAACTGTATGCTAAGTTCAGATATACCAACTCTCTGAGCTTTGAAAACGAATGTGGGAGTCCTTTTAGACTGCCACAACATGATAATTCAAGATGCATCAGACCTTTCATTTCACCAACTGACTCAGGCAATGATGAGATACCATCACACTGATGAAGGTTGAGATAATTCAAATCTCGGAGCATACCGATAAACCTAAGATTCATTCCATAACCGAGATATGGGGCACTAAGATACCTCAGTTTCTTCAACCGACCAATAGAATCTGGAAACTCATGGTACTTGGCTCTGCTTAAATCTAAGATACGGGCGTGCTTAGCTGGTGAATATGCATCACGATGGAACTGATACGGCCTTGAGTCATGTTGCACCTTATGTAGCACCCTTAGCTTTTCAGGTGAAGTTGTGAATGACTTAAGTGGCTTCGTACATTCTGTGAGCCATGCATAGCGGCAGTTGGGGCCAAGGTTTTGGTTACCGAATGAGGCATTTTTACCGAGGGGGACTGGAAAACGCGGTTACCACGGTTACCGAGAAATACCGAAAAATACCGAGAATATTCCGAACGAATTTTATAGTTGAATTTTGAATTCAAATAAGTTAATGAACGAACATTTGAACCAAAGACCTCTCAAAACAGGAACTAGGTTCCGACCAACAAGCCAAAACCAACTCTCATGGTATTAATTAGATTCTATGTACTTTACTATAAATTGAGTGTTTAAATTCAAAAAATTCAAATAACTGGTATTTTTTGCTTGGTACGTGGATTTACCGAGGGGCACGGAAATACGCGGTAACCATGGTAAATCTCGAAATTTCGACCGGTAACCAAAACCTTGGTTGGGGCCCGCCAAGTTAAATTCGTCAACCATGACTGATCTTGCGAGGTCATGCACAAGGTCATGCATAGTGAATACTTTGCAATTAATGTATCTTCCGGGCGTTTTTCGGGGGTCAGCCTGCAGAAATAATGATACACAATAGCAAGACTTATCAGTTAAAATTCTACTACCAATGTAAGGATAGGTTTCACACTATTGGCAGGTATATGTACTATAATTTGATGCTCCGCATGAACCACCATATTGATCCACATCATCGAAATTAATTAGATGATTTAATGGGTAAGATCTAACATTGCGGGTAACCTGCTCTTCGGTCCCACCATATTTCTCACATTCTGTTTTCAAACAACCACAACCTCCCACGCCCAAGAAAAAGGAAATGATGCCCTTTGGCTCACTTTTCTCGAAAAAGGACAAAGGGACACTTCGACACAAGCAAAAAAGAAACTTAATCCCCGACTTCATGAGGCCATATACAAAATAAATAAAAACTAGATCAATTTATAGCCTGACTTGAGAAAAGAAAAAATCATCCCACCACCCCCACGTACTAAAAGGGCAATCATTTTTGTATCAGGTTGTAATGGCCATCTACTTTCAGTTAATAGCCCATCCCAACTCGAGTGCTCATCTTCACGCACGCACACTGCTCAACCAGCCACTTATCGCCGCACAGGCTCGACGAGGATCGCCGTGGAGGATCCCCGCGTCTGGGCCGCCCGCTGCCGATGACCACCCTAGCCTCAAGGAAACAAGGGCCCACTCTGCCGCTCACTCAGGGATCACTCAAGGAACTCGCCAGGCGCCCTGCTCTGAAACTGTAAGTGTTCAATTCACCCTAAAACTAACATGTACTCTGACATTGATTTCATGTATGACAGCGATTCGAAATGGGGATTTTCTTGAAATAAGTTTTTCTCCAACAAATTGTAATCTTGTTGTCTCCCTGTATGGGTCAGATGAATAGATGATAACTAATGTCTATTGTATGACAGGATTGTGTAATAAGATGGAGGATGAGGATCTTGCCTATAATTTGGCAGTCACATAGAGCACGAAACTCTGTTGGTAGTCTTTTTTAGGGGAAATGGTATTGCTTTATTGATCAATGAGGTCCAAAGGTATTTTTACAATATCATGTGGCTGCAGCATCGAGACATGTCTACCCAGTGCCAAAAATAACAAAACATTAGCTTAATTGTCTTCTTCAAAATTTCTACTTCTACTCTCATGAATAAAATTACACATTTGAAACACCAATAATTGCCCAGACAGAAACACGCCCGCGTCACTCCCTCCCTAGGCGACTGGGGCGCCTCGCCCTCCCCCACCCAGAGCGGCCAAATTTGGTGTTCTGACCCTTTTTGTAAAGTTAAGCCAGATTTGACCCTGGTTCATTTTTTTTGAGATCTGTCTCTTTTCCTACCTCCGGGGTTGATGGCGGTACCGCCGAGGCCCCTGGTGGTAGGATTAACGACAGTGGCCATCATCTCGTGGCTTGGGCTGACGTGGACTAAACGTCCTACCACCAGAAAGGTAGGTAAACCCTACCGCCCCCGCCACTGGCGGTAGGGTGGGCACGAAAACCCCATAAACCCCCATACCCGTACTGTAACTAGGGAGGGGAAAAACTTCGCAGTATGCAGTGCAACCCTACCGCCAACCGGCTAGCGGTAGGTTGGCTGGGGTTCTGTAAATGAAACATAGAAAAATCACGGTAGGGTGTGCATGTTGGGGAAACATAGTAATTTCAAAAAAATTCCTACGCACACGCAAGATCATGGTGATGCATAGCAACGAGAGGGGAGAGTGTGATCTACGTACCCTTGTAGACCGACAGCGGAAGCGTTAGCACAACGCGGTTGATGTAGTCGTACGTCTTCACGGCCCGACCGATCAAGCACCGAAACTATGGCACCTCCGAGTTCTAGCACACGTTCAGCTCGATGACGATCCCCGGACTCCGATCCAGCAAAGTGTCGGGGAAGAGTTCCGTCAGCACGACGGCGTGGTGACGATCTTGATGTACTAACGTCGCAGGGCTTCGCCTAAGCACCGCTACAATATTATCGAGGACTATGGTGGAAGGGGGCACCGCACACGGTTAAGAATATGATCACGTGGATCAACTTGTGTGTCTAGGGGTGCCCCCTGTCCCCGTATATAAAGGATCAAAGGGGGGGTGCGGCCGGCCAGGAGGAGGGCGCGCCAGGAGGAGTCCTACTCCCATCGGGAGTAGGATTCCCCCCTTTCCTAGTTGAAATATGATTCGGGAGGGGGAAAGAGGAGAGAGAGAAGGAAGGGGGGCGCCGCCCCCTCTCCTTATCCTACTCGGACTAGGGGGGGGGGAGGGGCGTGCGGCCCAGCCCTGGCCACCTCTCCTCTCTTCCACTAAAGCCCACTAAGGCCCATATACCTCCCGGGGGGTTCCGGTAACCTCCCGGTACTCCGGTAAAATCCCGATTTCACCCGAAACACTTCCGATACCCAAATATAGGCTTCCAATATATCAATCTTTATGTCTCGACCATTTCGAGACTCCTCGTCATGTCCGTGATCACATCCGGGACTCCGAACAAACTTCGGTACATCAAAATGCATAAACTCATAATATAACTTACATCGAAACCTTAAGCGTGCGGACCCTACGGGTTCGAGAACAATGTGGACATGACCGAGACACGTCTCCGGTCAATAACCAATAGCGGAACCTGGATGCTCATATTGGCTCCTACATATTCTACGAAGATCTTTTATCGGTCAGACCGCATAACAACATACGTTGTTCCCTTTGTCATCGGTATGTTACTTGCCCGAGATTCGATCGTCAGTATCTCAATACCTAGTTCAATCTCGTTACCGGCAAGTCTCTTTACTCGTTCCGTAATACATCATCTCACAACTAACTCATTAGTTGCAATGCTTGCAAGGCTTATGTGATGTGCATTACCGAGAGGGCCCAGAGATACCTCTCCGACAATCGGAGTGACAAATCCTAATCTCGAAATACGCCAACCCAACATGTACCTTTGGAGACACCTGTAGAGCACCTTTATAATCACCCAGTTACGTTGTGACGTTCGGTAGCACACAAAGTGTTCCTCCGGCAAACGGGAGTTGCATAATCTCATAGTCATAGGAACATGTATAAGTCATGAAGAAAGCAATAGCAACATACTAAACGATCGGGTGCTAAGCTAATGGAATGGGTCATGTCAATCAGATCATTCACCAAATGATGTGATCCTGTTAATCAAATAACAACTCTTTGTCCATGGTTAGGAAACATAACCATCTTTGATTAACGAGCTAATCAAGTAGAGGCATACTAGTGACACTCTGTTTGTCTATGTATTCACACATGTATTATGTTTCTGGTTAATACAACTCTAGCATGAATAATAAACATTTATCATGATATAAGGAAATAAATAATAACTTTATTATTGCCTCTAGGGCATATTTCCTTTAGTCCCCCACTTGCACTAGAGTCAATAATCTAGATTACACAGTAATGATTCTAACACCCATGGAGCCTTGGTGCTGATCATGTTTTGCTCGTGGAAGAGGCTTAGTCAACGGGTCTGCTACATTCAGATCCGTATGTATCTTGCAAATCTCTATGTCTCCCACCTGGACTAGATCCCGGATGGAATTGAAGCGTCTCTTGATGTGCTTGGTTCTCTTGTGAAATCTGGATTCCTTTGCCAAGGCAATTGCACCAGTATTGTCACAAAAGATTTTCATTGGACCCGATGCACTAGGTATGACACCTAGATCGGATATGAACTCCTTCATCCAGACTCCTTCATTTGCTGCTTCCAAAGCAGCTATGTATTCCGCTTCACACGTAGATCCCGCCACGACGCTTTGTTTAGAACTGCACCAACTGACAGCTCCACCGTTTAATGTAAACACGTATCCGGTTTGCGATTTAGAATCGTCCGGATCAGTGTCAAAGCTCGCATCAACGTAACCATTTACGATGAGCACTTTGTCACCTCCATAAACGAGAAACATATCCTTAGTCCTTTTCAGGTATTTCAGGATGTTCTTGACCGCTGTCCAGTGATCCACTCCTGGATTACTTTGGTACCTCCCTGCTAGACTTATAGCAAGGCACACATCAGGTTTGGTACACAGCATTGCATACATGATAGAGCCTATGGCTGAAGCATAGGGAACATCTTTCATTTTTTCTCTATCTTCTGCAGTGGCCGGGCATTGAGTCTTACTCAACTTCACACCTTGTAACACAGGCAAGAACCCTTTCTTTGCTTGATCCATTTTGAACTTCTTCAAAACTTTGTCAAGGTATGTGCTTTGTGAAAGTCCAATTAAGCGTTTTGATCTATCTCTATAGATCTTAATGCCTAATATGTAAGCAGCTTCACCGAGGTCTTTCATTGAAAAACTCTTATTCAAGTATCCCATTATGCTATCCAGAAATTCTATATCATTTCCAATTAGTAATATGTCATCCACATATAATATCAGAAATGCTACAGAGCTCCCACTCACTTTCTTGTAAATACAGGCTTCTCCAAAAGTCTGTATAAAACCAAATGCTTTGATCACACTATCAAAGCGTTTATTCCAAATCCGAGAGGCTTGCACCAGTCCATAAATGGATCGCTGGAGCTTGCATACTTTGTTAGCTCCCTTTGGATCGACAAAACCTTCTGGTTGCATCATATACAACTCTTCTTCCAGTAATCCATTCAGGAATGCAGTTTTGACATCCATCTGCCAAATTTCATAATCATAAAATGCGGAAATTGCTAACATGATTCAGACAGACTTAAGCATCACTACGGGTGAGAAGGTCTCATCGTAGTCAATCCCTTGAACTTGCCGAAAACCTTTTGCAACAAGTCGAGCTTTGTAGACAGTAATATTACCGTCAGCGTCAGTCTTCTTCTTAAAGATCCATTTATTCTCAATTGCTTGCCGATCGTTGGGCAAGTCAACCAAAGTCCATACTTTGTTCTCATACATGGATCCCATCTCAAATTTCATAGCTTCCAGCCATTTTGCGGAATCTGGGCTCACCATCGCTTCTTCATAGTTCGTAGGTTCATCATGATCTAGTAGCATGACTTCCAGAACAGGATTACCGTACGACTCTGGCGCGGATCTCACTCTGGTTGATCTACGAGGTTCAGTAGTATCTTGTTCTGAAGTTTCATGATCATTATCATTAGCTTCCTCACTAATTGGTGTAGGTGTCGCAGAAACAGATTTCTGTGATGTACTACTTTCCAATAAGGGAGTAGGTACAGTTACCTCATCAAGTTCTACTTTCCTCCCACTCACTTCTTTCGAGAGAAACTCCTTCTCCAGAAAGTTTTTGAATTTGGCAACAAAAGCCTTGCCTTCAGATCTGTGATAGAAGGTGTATCCAATAGTTTCCTTTGGATATCCTATGAAGACACATTTCTCCGATTTGGGTTCGAGCTTATCAGGTTGAAGCTTTTACACATAAGCATCGCAGCCCCAAACTTTCAGAAACGACAACTTTGGTTTCTTGCCAAACCACAGTTCATAAGGCGTCGTCTCAACGGATTTTGATGGTGCCCTATTTAACGTGAATGCGGCTGTCTCTAGAGCGTATCCCCAAAACGATAGCGGTAAATCAGTAAGAGACATCATAGATCGCACCATATCTAGTAAAGTACGATTACGACGTTCGGATACACCATTACGCTGTGGTGTTCCGGGGGGCGTGAGTTGCGAAACTATTCCACATTGTTTCAAATGTACACCAAACTCGTAACTCAAATATTCTCCTCCACGATCAGATCGTAGGAATTTTATTTTCTTGTTACGATGATTTTCAACTTCACTCTGAAATTCTTTGAACTTTTCAAATGTTTCAGACTTGTGTTTCATTAAGTAGATATACCCATATCTGCTTAAGTCATCTGTGAAGGTGAGAAAATAACGATATCCGCCACGAGCCTCAACATTCATCGGACCACGTACATCTGTATGTATGATTTCCAACAAATCTGTTGCTCTCTCCATAGTACCGGAGAACGGTGTTTTTGTCATCTTACACATAAGGCACGGTTCGCAAGTATCAAGTGATTCATAATCAAGTGGTTCCAAATGCCCATCAGTATGGAGTTTCTTCATGCGCTTTATACCGATATGACCCAAACGGCAGTGCCACAAATAAGTTGCACTATCATTATCAGCTCTACATCTTTTGGCTTCAACACTATGAATATGTGTGTCACTACTATCAAGATTTAATAAGAATAGACCACTCTTTAAGGGTGCATGACCATAAAAGATATTACTCATGTAAATAGAACAACCATTATTCTCTGATTTAAATGAATAACCGTCTCGCATCAAACAAGATCCAGATATAATGTTCATGCTTAACGCTGGCACCAAATAACAATTATTTAGGTCTAATACTAATCCCGAAGGTAGATGTAGAGGTAGCGTGCCGACTGCGATCACATCGACTTTGGAACCATTTCCCACGCGCATCGTTACCTCATCCTTAGCCAATCTTCGCTTAATCTGTAGTCCCTGTTTCGAGTTGCAAATATTAGCAACAGAACCAGTATCAAATACCCAGGTGCTACTGCGAGCATTAGTAAGGTACACATCAATAACATGTATATCACATATACCTTTGTTCACCTTGCCATCCTTCTTATCCGCCAAATACTTGGGGCAGTTCCGCTTCCAGTGACCAGTCTGCTTGCAGTAGAAGCACTCAGTTTCAGGCTTAGGTCCAGGTTTGGGTTTCTTCTCTTGAGTAGCAACTTGCTTGTTGTTCTTTTTGAAGTTCCCCTTCTTCTTCCCTTTGCCCTTTTTCTTGAAACTAGTGGTCTTGTTGACCATCAACACTTGATGCTCCTTCTTGATTTCTACCTCCGCAGCTTTCAGCATTGCGAAGAGCTCGGGAATAGTCTTATTCATCCCTTGCATATTATAGTTCATCACGAAGCTCTTGTAGCTTGGTGGCAGTGATTGAAGAATTCTGTCAATGACGCAATCATCTAGAAGATTAACTCCCAATTGAATCAAGTGATTATTATACCCAGACATTTTGAGTATATGCTCACTGACAGAACTGTTCTCCTCCATCTTGCAGCTATAGAACTTATTGGAGACTTCATATCTCTTAATCCGGGCATTTGCTTGAAATATTAACTTCAACTCCTGGAACATCTCATATGCTCCATGACGTTCAAAACGCCGTTGAAGTCCCGATTCTAAGCCGTAAAGCATGGCACACTGAACTATCGAGTAGTCATCAGCTTTGCTCTGCCAGACGTTCATAACATCTGGTGTTGCTCCAGCAGTAGGCCTGGCACCCAGCGGTGCTTCCAGGACGTAATTCTTCTATGCAGCAATGAGGATAATCCTCAAGTTACGGACCCAGTCCGTGTAATTGCTACCATCATCTTTCAACTTTGCTTTCTCAAGGAACGCATTAAAATTCAACGGAACAACAACACGGGCCATCTATCTACAATCAAACATAAATAAGCAAGATACTATCAGGTACTAAGTTCATGATAAATTTAGGTTCAATTAATCATATTACTTAAAGAACTCCCACTTAGATAGACATCCCTCTAATCCTCTAAGTGATTACGTGATCCAAATCAACTAAACCATGTACGATCATCACGTGAGATGGAGTAGTTTCATTGGTGAACATCACTATGTTGATCATATCTACTATATGATTCACGCTCGACCTTTCGGTCTCCGTGTTCCGAGGCCATATCTATATATGCTTGGCTCGTCAAGTATAACCTGAGTATTCCGTGTGTGCAACTGTTTTGCACCCGTTGTATTTGAACGTAGAGCCTATCACACCCGATCATCACGTGGTGTCTCAGCACGAAGAACTTTTGCAACGGTGCATACTCAGGGAGAACACTTCTTGATAATTAGTGAGAGATCATCTTAAAATGCTACCGTCAATCAAAGCAAGATAAGGTGCATAAAAGATAAACATCACATGCAATCAATATAAGTGATATGATATGGCCATCATCATCTTGTGCTTGTGATCTCCATCTTGGAAGCACCGTCGTGATCACCATCGTCACCGGCGCGACACCTTGATCTCCATCGTAGCATCGTTGTCGTCTTGCCAATCTTATGCTTCCACGACTACCGCTACCGCTTAGTGATAAAGTAAAGCATTACAGCGCGATTGCATTGCATACAATAAAGCGACAACCATATGGCTCCTGCCAGTTGCCGATAACTCGGTTACAAAACATGATCATCTCATACAATAAAATTTAGCATCATGTCTTGACCATATCACATCACAACATGCCCTGCAAAAACAAGTTAGACGTCCTCTACTTTGTTGTTGCAAGTTTTACGTGGCTGCTACGAGCTTAAGCAAGAACCAATCTTAACTACGCATCAAAACCACAATGATAGTTTGTCAAGTTGGTGTTGTTTTAACCTTCGCAAGGACCGGGCGTAGCCACACTCGGTTCAACTAAAGTTGGAGAAATTGTCACCCGCTAGCCACCTTTGTGCAAAGCATGTCGGGAGAACCGGTCTCGCATAAGCGTACGCGTAATGTCGGTCCGGGCCGCTTCGTCCAACAATACCGCCGAACCAAAGGATGACATGCTGGTAAGCAGTATGACTTATATCGCCCACAACTCACTTGTGTTCTACTCGTGCATATAACATCAACACATAAAACCTAGGCTCGGATGCCATTGTTGGGGAAAAGTAGTAATTTCAAAAAAATTCCTACTCACACACAAGATCATGGTGATGCATAGCAACGAGAGGGGAGAGTGTGATCTACGTACCCTTGTAGACCGGCAGCGGAAGCGTTAGCACAACGCGGTTGATGCAGTCGTACGTCTTCACGGCCCGACCGATCAAGCACCGAAACTACTTCACCTCCGAATTCTAGCACACGTTCAGCTCGATGACGATCCCCGGACTCCGATCCAGCAAAGTGTCGGGGAAGAGTTCCGTCAGCACGACGGCGTGGTGACGATCTTGATGTACTACCGTCACAGGGCTTCGCCTAAGCACCGCTACAATATTATCGAGGACTATGGTGGAAGGGGGCACCACACACGGTTAAGAATATGATCACGTGCATCAACTTGTGTGTCTAGGGGTGCCCCCTGTCCCCGTATATAAAGGATCAAAGGGGGGGTGCAGCCGGCCAGGAGGAGGGCGCGCCAGGAGGAGTCCTACTCCCACCGGGAGTAGGATTCCCCCCCTTTCCTAGTTGGAATAGGATTCGGGAGGGGGAAAGAGGAGAGAGAGAAGGAAGGGGGGGCGCCGCCCCCCTCTCCTTATCCTATTCGGACTAGGGGGGAGGGGCGCGCGGCCCAGCCCTGGCCACCTCTCCTCTCTTCCACTAAAGCCCACTAAGGCCCATATACCTCCCGGGGGGTTCCGGTAACCTCCCGGTACTCCGGTAAAATCCCGATTTCACCCGAAACACTTCCGATACCCAAATATAGGCTTCCAATATATCAATCTTTATGTCTCGACCATTTCGAGACTCCTCGTCATGTCCGTGATCACATCCGGGACTCCGAACAAACTTCGGTACATCAAAATGCATAAACTCATAATATAACTTACATCGAAACCTTAAGCGTGCGGACCCTACGGGTTCGAGAACAATGTGGACATGACCGAGACACGTCTCCGGTCAATAACCAATAGCGGAACCTGGATGCTCATATTGGCTCCTACATATTCTACGAAGATCTTTTATCGGTCAGACCGCATAACAACATACGTTGTTCCCTTTGTCATCGGTATGTTACTTGCCCGAGATTCGATCGTCGGTATCTCAATACCTAGTTCAATCTCGTTACCGGCAAGTCTCTTTACTCGTTCCGTAATACATCATCTCACAACTAACTCATTAGTTGCAATGCTTGCAAGGCTTATGTGATGTGCATTACCGAGAGGGCCCAGAGATACCTCTCCGACAATCGGAGTGATAAATCCTAATCTCGAAATACGCCAACCCAACATGTACCTTTGGAGACACCTGTAAAGCACCTTTATAATCACCCAGTTACGTTGTGACGTTTGGTAGCACACAAAGTGTTCCTCCGGCAAACGGGAGTTGCATAATCTCATAGTCATAGGAACATGTATAAGTCATGAAGAAAGCAATAGCAACATACTAAACGATCGGGTGCTAAGCTAATGGAATGGGTCATGTCAATCAGATCATTCACCTAATGATGTGATCCTGTTAATCAAATAACAACTCTTTGTCCATGGTTAGGAAACATAACCATCTTTGATTAACGAGCTAGTCAAGTAGAGGCATACTAGTGACACTCTGTTTGTCTATGTATTCACACATGTATTATGTTTCCGGTTAATACAATTCTAGCATGAATAATAAACATTTATCATGATATAAGGAAATAAATAATAACTTTATTATTGCCTCTAGGGCATATTTCCTTCAGTGCAACCCTACCACTAGTGACTACGATGGTAGGGTCATCACATTTTAAATTTTCCATTTCTTTGTGAAAAACTTGATCAGTTCAATTCAAAGAAGTCATCACACTATAATATAGTTTGCAAATGGGGGTGAGAGAGGCGCCTCCTCTTAGTTCTTTGTGCGGTAGGGGAGAAGATGGGGCTTGGCTTCATGGGTGGGCCGCCCCCGCGGCTTATAACAGTTCAAAACCTACCGCTAGGGTATCTGGCGATAGTGTATAACAGCCTACCGCTAGGGGCCTTGGTGGTAGAGTTGACCGCAAAGGCCAAAGGCAGTTTACTTGCGCTGACGTGGATGAGTGACCTATCGCCAGGGGCCTCGACGGTAGGTAGTTATACCCTACCACCATCGATCGCGACGGTAGGAAAATGGGTCAGATCTCAAAAAGAATCGAACCAAGGTCAAATCTGGCTTAACTTTACAAAAGGGTCAAAACAACAAAAAATTGGCCACCCAGGGTCGGCCCTTGCGTTTAGAGGCCCCTGTGCGAACTCTTGTGCTCCACCATGGTCTAGGCCCTCGCCTCACCATGGCCCCATCGTCTACGCTGATATGTCCATTTTGCATCATGCTTTTATATCAATATTTATTGCATTATGGACTGTTATTACACATTATATCACGATACTTATGCCTATTCTCTCTTATTTTACAAGGTTTACATAAAGAGGGAGAATGCCGGCAGCTGGGATTCTGGCTGGAAAAGGAGCAAATATTAGAGACCTATTTTGCACAGCTCCAAAAGTCCTGAAACTTCACGGACAAAGTTTTCCAAATATATAAAGAACATCGAGCGCAAGAACTTCACCAGGGGGGCCACACCCTGCCCACGAGGGTGGGGGGCACGCCCTACCCCCCTGGGTGCGCCCCCTACCTCGTGGGCCTCCTGGTGGCCCTCCGGTGACCATCTTCTGGTATATGGACTCTTTCGATGGAAAAAAATCATGAGCCATCTTCTCGGACGAAACTCCGCCGCCACGAGGCGGAACCTTGGAGGAACCAATCTAGGGTTCTGGCGGGGCTGTTCTGCCGGGGAAACTTCCCTCCCAGAGGGGGAAATCATCGCCATCGTCATCACCAACGCTCCTCTCATCGGGAGAGGGCAATCTCCATCAACATCTTCATCAGCACCATCTCATCTCAAAACCCTAGTTCATCTCTTGTATCCAATTCTTGTCTCCAAGTTCGGGATTGGTGCTAGTAGGTTGCTAGTAGTGTTAATTACTCCTTGTAGTTGATGCTAGTTGGTTTAATTGGTGGAAGATCATATGTACAGATACTATATGCATATTAATACCCTTCTGATTATGAACATGTTTATGCTTTGTGGGTAGTTACTTTTGTTCCTGAGGACATGGGAGAAGTCTTGCTATTAGTAGTCATGTGAATTTGGTATTCGTTTGATATTTTGATGAGATGTATATGTTGTCTCTCCTCTAGTGGTGTTATGTGAACGTCGACTACATGACACTTCACCATTGTTTGGGCTTAGAGGAAGGCATTGGGAAGTAATAAGTAGATGATGGGTTGCTAGAGTGACAGAATCTTAAACCCTAGTTTATGCGTTGCTTCGTAAGGGGCTGATTTGGATCCATATGTTTCATGCTATGGTTAGGTTTACCTTAATACTTTTGTTGTATTTGCGGATGCTTGCAATAGAGGTTAATCATAAGTGAGATGTTTGTCCAAGTAAGGGCAGCACCCAAGCACCGGTCCACCCACATACCAAATTATCAAAGTACCGAACGCGAATCATATGAGCGTGATGAAAACTAGCTTGACGATATTCCCATGTGTCCTCGGGAGCTCTTTACATCATACAGGAGTTTGTCCAGGCTTGTCCTTTGCTACAAAAAGGATTGGGCCACCTTGCTGCACCTTATTTACTTTTGTTACTTGTTGCTCGTTACAAATTATCTTATCACAAAACTATATGTTACCACTTATTTCAGTACTTGCAGAGAATACCTTGCTAGAAACCGCTTATCATTTCCTTCTGCTCCTCGTTGGGTTCGACACTCTTTGAAAGAACATGCGGTGCCCCCATGTTTGGTTTTGGTAATTGATGACAATCTCTATGGACTAATGGTTGCCTTGAGTTATATTTGAAGGTTTTGTCCATAGGCTTTTCTTGGAGTACATGTGTTGGTTTCAAGGAGAGTTTGTGTCGACCAAGGTGCTATTCAAGGAATTACCTAAAGATTGGTCTTGTGAGAGGTTGATCAAGACTAAGTTAAAGAGTGAATCAAGTTGATCAACCCACAAAGCGTAGAAGATGTACCGAGAGGGATCAAGTGATCCCATGGTATGGTAAGCATTGTCAATTACACTTTGTGTACTAACCCATGTTCTTCGTGAGGGTTCTTTGTGGGGTTAGGTTGCGGTGTGCAAGTTCAAGTGGAGCACCACGAAGAGATCAAATGCTTGAAGCTTGTTGTCCTTTGTGGTGACAATGGACCTGTGAAGATGTGCAAAGAGTAGCTCGCCCATAGTAGAGTATGGGGGAGCAATCAACTAGTTTTCATCGACTCAACACAATCAAGAAAGGTTGCGGTGCAAGTTCAAGTGGAGCATCACGAAGAGATCAAATGCTTGAAGCTTGCCGTCCATTGTGGTGACAATGGACTTGCGAAGATGTGCGGAAGAAATGCTCACCCATAGTGGAGTATGGGGGAGCAATCAACTAGTCTTCATCGAGCCAACACAATCAAGAAAGGTGGTCCAACTTGAGGGAGTCAAGATTGTCATCATCTAGCTCAAGTGGACCATGTGCAAGGCAAAGGTTTGCCCTTGATAGGTTTTCTATTTTACCGGTCTCATGATGGTAGTTGGGAGACCGGGTTATAGGATCGATTGCCATACTATCAAGGGGGGCTCTCAATGAGTAGCTTGATCGTATCGTTCATTGAGAGCTCAAACCATTGCATCCTTGCATCATCTTTCTTGGTTCTTGTTTGGTTCTCTTTGTGAGTCTTAGAGCTTACGGTCATCTTGTTGACAAGCTTGAGTTCATCGAAAATGGAGTTCGCTTGCTTCTTCTATGATGTTTTCGATGTTGGAGGTTTCGCTGTTTTGATGCTACTCGTCGTATTGTTTCCAACAGGCTTGAGTTTTCTCAATTCGGAGCTCATATGCAGAAGTTATGGCAGTTCTGGTTTTCTTGAGTGTGGTTTTTGTCAGGGTCCCACCGGTAGTACCGTGGTACCCAGCGGTAGTACCGCTGAGGAGTCACAAGCGGCAGTACCGCTCCGCAGTGGTAGTACCGGCGGTGACTCCGCAGCAGTACTACCGTTGGCTTACCAGGTCCCTACCGTGTCAATTCGAGGGGTCTTTTTCTGTGTCGGATTATGCGGTACCTCGCTGCGGCAGTAGTGCGGCAGTACCGCCCTTCCTCCGCGGTAGTACCGCCCGATTCCCTCTTTCCCTTTACCCTTCGTTCTGCGCGGCAGTACCACCGAAGGGTGCGGTAGTACCGCCTAACCCAGCGGTAGTACCGCTGTCTCCTACGGTACTACCGCCCCAAGGTTCATGCTTTGTTGCTCCTTTTCCCTGTTCTTCCGCCTGAGCGGTAGTACCTCTCATGGAGCGGTAGTACCGCTCGTGTGCGGGCTGAGCACATAATGGTTGGATTTTCCCCCTCCTTTAAAAGGGGGTCTTCTTCCCCTTTGAACCTTATCCTTTGAGCTCGTGTTCTTCCCCCATTGTTGACCTTCTTCGAGCTTGCTAACTCTTAATCCCTCCATGGATTTTTGCTAGTTTTTGAGGGAAAAGAGAGAGGAGATCTAGATCCACATTTCCACCAATCACTTTCTCCTCTATGTGAGATCTTGGAGTTCTTTGTGTTCTCTTTCTTGTTCTTCCTCTCATTTTCCTCCCTAGCATTAGTTGCTTCGGTGGGATTTGAGAGAGAAGGACTTGGGCACTCCGTGTGCCCTTGCCATTGCATTTGGTGCATCGGTTTGAGTTCTCCACGGTGATACGTGGAAGTTACAAGTTGAGAAGCTTATTACTCTTGGGTGCTTGGTACCCTTGAGCTTGTTCCTCTTGGGTGCTTGGGCGCCCTAGACGGTTGTTGGTGTTCGGAGCTCAATCATTGTGGTGTAAAGCTCCGGACAAGCGTCGGGGTCTCCAATTAGGTTGTGGAGATCGCTCCGAGCAAAGTGTACGGGTTCGATGACCGCCCCCAAGGGTTGCCATTTGTACGGGTTCGGTGACCGCCCTCAAGGGTCCCTTAGTGGAATCACGGCATCTTGCATTGTGCGAGGGCGTGAGGAGATTACGGTGGCCCTAGTGGCTTCTTGGGGAGCATTGTGCCTCCACACCACTCCAAACGGAGATTAGCATCCGCAAGGGTGTGAACTTCGGGATACATCGTCGTCTCCGCGTGGCTCGGTTATCTCTTACCCAAGCTCTTTACTTATGCACTTTACTTTGTGATAGCCATATTGTTTCTTGTCATTTATCTTGCTATCACCTAGTAGTTTATCTTGCTTAGCATAAGTTGTTGGTGCACATAGGTGAGCCTAGTTGTTGTAGGTTTTGTGCTTGACAAATTAACCGCTAGGTTTATTCCGCATTTGTTCAAGCCTAAACCGTAATTTTTTAAAAGCGCCTATTCACCCCCCTCTAGGCGACATCCACAATCTTTAACTCTTACTTATTGAAAGGACTACGATAGATCCCCTATACTTGTGGGTCATCAAGACTCTTTTCTGGTGCCGTTGCCGGGGAGTGAAGCGCCTTTGGTATGTGGAATTTGGTAAGGAAAAATTTATATAGTGTGCTGAAATTTACTGTCACTTGTTACTATGGAAAGTAATCCTCTGAGGGGCTTGTTCGGAGTATCTTCACCCCGACCAGTAGAGCAAAGAGTTGCTCCTCAACCTACTGAACCTACTGAAAATGAAAATGCTTGCTTCGAAATTCCTTTGGGTATGGTAGAAAAACTGCTAGCTAATCCTTTTTTGGGAGATGGAACAAAACATCCTGATGAGCATCTAATATATGTGGATGAAGTTTGTGGATTATTTAAGCTTGCAGGTGTACCCAGAGATGTTGTTAAGAAGAAGGTCTTCCCTTTATCTTTGAGGGGAGATGCATCGATATGGTATAGGCTATGTGATGATATGGACTCTTGGAACTACAAACGATTGAAACTGGAATTTCATCAAAAGTTTTATCCTATGCATCTTGTTCATCGTGATCGCAATTATATATATAATTTTTGGCCTCATGCTAAAGCTTCAACTATGGTTCGTAAAAGCAATATTAAAACACATACACCTCCTGAGCAAGTTAAAGTTGAACCTAATATTGCTATTGTTAAAGATCTCTTGTCTGATAATATAGATGGGCATGTTATTTATTCCTGTGATGAAACTGCTAGAATTGCCAAACCCCGTGATACAGATAAACCTAGACCTGTGGTAGGTATGCCTGTTATTTCTGTTAAAATAGGAGATCATTGTTATCATGGCTTATGTGATATGGGTGCTAGTGCCAGTGCAATACCTATTGACTTATACAAAGAAATTAGGCATGACATTGCACCTGTTGAGTTAGAAGATATTGATGTCACAATTAAACTTGCTAATAGAGATACTATTTCACCAATGGGAATTGTTAGAGATGTTGAAGTCTTGTGTGGCAAAATTAAACATCCTGCTAATTTTCTTGTTCTTGGTTCCCCACAAGATAGCTTCTATCCCATTATATTTGGTAGACCCTTCTTAAATACTGTTAATACTACCATAGATTGCAAAAGAGATATTATTACTGTCGGTTTAGATGATATGACTCATGAATTTAATTTTTCTAAATTTAGTAGACAACATCGTGAAGAAGAATTACCTATTAAAGATGAAATTATTGGTCTTGCTTCTATTGCCGTACCTCCTAGTGATCCTTTAGAACAATATTTGCTAGACCATGAAAATGATATGTTTATGAATGAAAAAAGGGAATTAGATGAAGTATTCTTTAAACATGAACCTATTCTGAAACACAATTTACCTGTTGAAATCCTAGGAGATCCTCCTCCACCCAAGGGTGATCCCGTGTTTGAGCTTAAACCGTTACCGGATACCCTTAAATATGCTTATCTTGATGAGAAAAAGATATATCCTGTTATTATTAGTGCTAACCTTTCAGAACATGAAGAAGAGAGATTATTGAAAACTCTGAAGAAGCACCATGCTGCTATTGGGTATACTCTTGATGATCTTAAGGGCATTAGTCCCACTCTATGTCAACATAAAATTAATCTGGAAGATGCTAAACCAGTTCATGATCATCAACGCCGACTGAATCCTAAAATGAAAGAAGTGGTAAGAAAGGAGGTACTAAAGCTCCTTGAGGCAGGTATAATTTATCCCGTTGCTGATAGTCAGTGGGTAAGCCATGTCCATTGTGTCCCTAAGAAGGGAGGTATTACTGTTGTTCCTAATGATAAAGATGAATTGATCCCTCAAAGAATTATTACAGGTTATAGGATGGTAATTGATTTCCGCAAATTAAATAAGGCTACTAAAAAGGATCATTACCCCTTACCTTTTATCGATCAAATGCTAGAAAGATTATCCAAGCATACACATTTTTGCTTTCTAGATGGTTATTCTGCTTTCTCTCAAATACCTGTGTCAGCCAAAGATCAATCAAAAACTACTTTTACATGCCCTTTTGGTACTTTTGCTTATAGACGTATGCCTTTTGGTTTATGTAATGCACCTGCTACCTTTCAAAGATGCATGATGGCTATATTCTCTGACTTTTGTGAAAAGATTTGTGAGGTTTTCATGGACGACTTTTCCGTCTATGGATCTTCTTTTGATGAATGCTTGAGCAACCTTGATCGAGTTTTGCAGAGATGTGAAGAAACTAATCTTGTCCTGAATTGGGAAAAGTGCCACTTTATGGTTAATGAAGGTATTGTCTTGGGGCATAAAGTTTCTGAAAGAGGTATTGAAGTTGACAGAGCCAAGGTTGATGCTATTGAAAAGATGTCATGTCCCAAGGACATCAAAGATATCAGAAGTTTCCTTGGTCATGCCGGTTTTTATAGGAGGTTCATTAAGGACTTCGCAAAAATCTCTTGGCCTCTGACTAATTTATTACAAAAAGATATACCATTTGAATTGGATGATGATTGTGTAGAAGCATTTGAAATACTTAAGAAAGCATTGATCTTTGCACATATTGTTGAACCACCTGATTGGAATTTACCCATTAAAATTATGTGTGATGCTAGTGATTATGCTGTAGGTGCTGTTCTAGGACAAAGAGTTGATAAGAAACTAAATATTATTCAATATGCTAGTAAAACTCTAGACAATGCTCAAAGAAATTATGCTACTACTGAAAAAGAATTCTTAGCAGTTGTATTTGCATGTGATAAGTTTAGACCTTATATTGTTGATTCTAAAGTAACTATTCACACTGATCATGCTGCTATTAAATATCTTATGAAAAAGAAAGATGCTAAACCTAGACTTATTAGATGGGTTCTCTTGCTTCAAGAATTTGATTTACATATTGTTGATAGAAAAGGAAATGAGAACCCCGTTGCAGACAACTTGTCTAGATTAGAAAATGTGCTTGATGACCCACTACCTATTGATGATAGCTTTCCTGATGAGCAATTAAATATCATAAATGCTTCTCATACTGCTCCATGGTATGCTGATTATGCTAATTACATTGTTGCTAAGTTTATACCAACTAGTTTCACATACCAGCAAAAGAAAAAGTTCTTCTATGATTTGAGGCATTACTTTTGGGATGACCCACATCTTTATAAAGAAGGAGTAGATGGTATTATTAGACGTTGTGTACCTGAGCATGAACAGGAACAGGTCCTACGCAAGTGTCATTCCGAAGCTTATGGAGGGCACCATGTTGGAGATAGAACTGCACATAAGGTACTACAATCTGGTTTTTATTGGCCTACTCTCTTCAAGGATGCCCGTAAGTTTGTCTTATCTTGTGATGAATGCCAAAGAATTGATAATATTAGTAGACGTCAAGAAATGGCTATGAATTATTCACTTGTTATTGAACCATTTGATATTTGGGGCTTTGACTATATGAGACATTTTCCTTCCTCTAATGGTTATACACATATTTTAGTTACTGTTGATTACGTTACTAAGTGGGTAGAAGCTATTCCAACTAGTAGTGCTAATCATAACACTTCTATTAAAATGCTTAAAGAAGTTATCTTTCCAAGGTTTGGAGTCCCTAGATATTTAATGACTGATGGTGGTTCACATTTTATTCATGGTGCTTTTTGTAAAATGCTTATTTAATGACCAACGCGGACCAAGTCATCCCCACGTACCTACGCGCTAGACGTCGTCCACCACCACGAGCCAGATCCAAGCCGCACGCCGAAGACGTCCACGACCAGGATCGCGTCGCTGCCAAACCGAAATAGCTGCACCGCCCCATCGCCAACGAATAGTCCGGGAAATGCCACCACCGACCGCCACCCGGACCAAACCCATCCTCACCTATCCGGAGCGAAAGCTGCGATCCATCTTGGGCCCAGAGCTGGACCGCACAAGCACGAACCCTAGGTCACAACCATTCTTCGTCGCGCGAGCACCCCCCGCGCCACCTGCCCGGACCTAGGAGAGCGGAGAATGTCACCATCGCCCACACCCCATAAGAAACAGCAACCATAGCCGCTCGAGCCACCGAGGCCGCGCTGCTGACCGGTGCCACCACCAATATCCAGACGAGCCTGAGCGGGGCAACGCCACCACAGCCGCGAGTACCACCCTGCTCAGCTTGTCCCTGGCTAAGTCCATGCCACACATCCAACAAGGCCGGAGCAGCGCCTGTAGCCGCAGATCCACCCGGGACCCACAACTGCGCTGCCCCGCCCAAGCCAGTGAAGCGCCACCGGTACCCCACCGCCGATGACCCCGCAGCCACCACGGCAAGAATGCCCGCCCGTGCCACTGTCCCGCCAAGCAACTCACCGCCGCCATGCCCTACGCCAGCATCTCGCCCCTGCCGATCCACCGCATCTCGCACTGGTGCTTCACGCCAGGGAGCATGGAGGAGCCCCGATGCCGCCGCCGCCCGGGGGAAGCGGAGGAAGGGGGAGGCCTGCAGGTGTGGATGCTAGGGTTCGCCCTCGCGAGCGGGCGAATCCATTTAATCCTCTCCCTCGCCCTCGTCATTGCTAGTCCCCCTCCCTACACACACCCTCAAGGAAGCTAGCGACAGTGGGCCCTGCTTCTTTCTCGCACGAGGATGGTCTATTGGCGATCTGGGCAGCCCACGACGGCTGGTAGTGATGGCTTGCATGTAGCCGCTCGGGCGTTGTGTTGGCCGTGTGGTGGGCCACTTGGGAGGCACCGGGGTAGTGTGGCGGTTGCTGCTCGCGCGGGGGCTTGGGTGGCTAACATTAGAGAAAATTCTTTATTTGACACTACTTTAAAATGTGTTTCTCTATTTGACACTGGAAAACTTTTTCTTTCCTATTTAACACGGGGTCTAAATTTTATGCCTTTCATGACACTTTTGTCCATTTTTTCATCTAACATTGTTAAATTGCATGTAAAAAGACACTTTTGCCCCTCGTATAATATGAACCGGTCATCTGGAATACGTCGATGAGCTGTCGACTACAGTACACGCCCCGTCCCTGTGGTCGAGCTCCTCGGCCGCACGTCCTGGCAAGAGGCAACCTGGGCAAGGCGTCGCGCACGTCTTTGCCAGACAGCAAGACACGCCTGACCAAAATGGACTCAAGCGGATTCCACTCCATACACAAGGACCAGCTCGTGGACTCGGTCAACACGCGCGCATGCAGGGTGCAAGTGCAATGGCGCCGCGCTCCGCATGCCTCCGCCTACTCGACAGCCTTTCTATTTAGATTCGGTAGCGAGCTGCCCCACTCGTTGTACCGGTATGTATATGTCACTTCACAGATGTGATTAATACAAGCAAAGTTACACCATGCAACTCAGAGCACTTGTAGATGCACGTACACCAGAGCTAGCATAGGCGGTTGATTGATTTTTCTTGAAAGTTGGCTGACACAACTACCAAACCGAGCCGGTTGGATACATACATACATACAATATTAACATTTATCAAATTTTTTTTATCACATATCATATGAGGGGCAAAAACGTCTTTTCAGATGTCATTTAACACAGTTAAGGCTTAAAATTGACAAAAGTATCATAAAGGGCATAAAATTTAGACGCATTGTTAGATAGGGAAGAAATTTTTTTGCAGTGTTAAATAGGGCAAAAAGTTTTAAGACAGTGTTAAATAAGGAATTCTCTCCTAACATTAGGGTGGCTCCCGATTGTTGCTCCACTTCTAGAGGTGGCCTGCTAGCGTCGGGAGGGGCGCAACTAATCTCTTTCCTTGAGGGACGGCGCGGAGGTGGCACAGCTAATCTTGTCCCCTATGAGGTGGCACAGAGGCGGCGATGGGTGTAGCGGCGCTGTACACATGGTGGTGGGGGAGCTTGATCTAGGCCCAATCTAGTGGTTCGATCTGGGCATGCAGCCGACTGTTCCCAATGGTGGTTCATCGACTTTCTTGGCGGTTGCGGGGCTAAGTTGTGGTGTGATATCCTTCGATGTGTGCTTGTCTCCACAATTATGTGTGGCTCGTTCGGTGGGCTCTCATGTTTGATGGCCTTGGTCTGAAACTATGAGTGCAACGCGTTCTCAGCTTGCTCTCTCTTGGCAGTGGCTGGGCTCTTTCCCCAGGGCTCGGGTTGGTGGAGTAGCTTAGGGATCTGCGCGAAAGCCTTGGTTCGATGGCGGTCAAAGGATACCGACGACGATGGCGTGGTGATGTAATTCCTTGGAGATGTCGCTAAAGAGTGCCTCCTCTCTGCTAGGCCTTGGCATGTTGGTTCGACAATTGCCATGAGGGTTGTTGGTGTGGCCGACCTTTTCCCAAAGTATCGCAAGGTTGTTGTGGCTCGCTCTGGCATAAGCTTAAGTCTTTGACGGATGTCGATGCCTGCGACGACGACACCCTCGGGCGCCTTTATCCTTCTTGAAGGCGTCCGGGAAGAGCCTATCCACTCATTTCATGTTGCTGGCATGTTGGTGGTGGAGCTTTGATCTGGCCGGTATCGACATTGTTGTTTCTTTGTTTTTTTTCTTCTCTTCTTTTTTCAGGTTTTGCACGATTGTCCCTTTTCGATTGTGTTGTTTTCGGTGATATTTCCCTCATAAACATTGTCATTTTGTATTTTTGTTTTGCTCTGTTAATGAATTTGACAGACCTCCTGCCTTTCTCCTTGAAAATCATAGAGCATGAAATCACCGAGTGTTCAACTTTGAGGGTATTTTAACAGAATTCAAGAGCATTAGGGGTTGAAAATCTGATCTGCAGTACCTCCATGGTTTAGTAATGACTTTGGAAGTTCGAAAGCTGATCATGTAGTCAAGTAGACAACATGTACATTTTGTTCTAGTTACTTCTCTTTTGACGCATGTATATGGTCCTAATAATCATATATGTATTTTGCAACCAATTTGGGTAATATAAATTCGTTGAAGCCTGGTAGGTCATCATCGCTTCTTGAGATGGGCACTGCCAGTGCAAGAAGCACCCATGCCACCGCCATCTAACCGATGGTCGTGGAGCCTACCCAGCCTATCATTGGCTCCCTGGATGGTATTGCTCTCTCTCAGCCGGCTGTTGAGACCCAAACGTACGTCGCTCGTGGACGACTACTTTCTGTCAAGAGCACACACATAGTCACTTTTTTCTTGAAAAGGGGGCTTCCCCGGCCTCTGCATCAGACAGATGCATACGACCACATTTATAAATAAATAAAGTAGTTCAACAATGTCTTGCAAAGTGCTGCAACAAAGGATACTGGCTCACACAGAGCAAGCAAAAATAAAACAAGGCCCAAAAGCCACAACCGGCTGGCATAGTAAAGAGAGATAGGTAAACTACGCGCCTATCCTATTACATGACCGCCATCCAAACCGGTTGAATAAATCCCGCGCTACCATCTCCCACCGGACAGATCCAGTAACCAAACACGCCCTGGCCTCTGTCGGAGTGAGTAATGACCACGTACGGATTAGCGCAGTAGCCCGGAAGAGAACCTGCAAAAAATGAATAGTTGTTGTTCTATTAAAAGCCAAGTCATTTCTGCAGTTCCAAATTGCCCATAACAACGCACATGCTCCCACACGAATTTGTCTAGCTGTTTCGGCCTCTATACCAACCAGCCACGTTCCAAACAACGACCTGACCGAATTCGGAGGAGTAATGTTAAAGGCAATCTGCACCGAGCGCCACAACACCCTCGCCATCGAGCACTCAAAGAAAAGATGCTTGATAGTTTCATTCCGATCACAGAAACTACACCTAGTAGATCCTGTCCAGTTACGCTTAATCAAATTATCTTTCGTTAGAATGACTTGTTTATGCATAAACCACATAAACACTTTAATTTTGAGAGGAACCTTAACTTTCCAGACGTGTTTGGAACTATGAATTACACTAGAATTGATGACATCAATGTACATCGACTTGACTGTGAATTCACCAGATTTAGTAAGCTTCCAATATAACTGATCGGGCTGATGAGTAAGCTGAACCTCCATGACTCTACTCACCAGATGAATCCAATCCTCCCACCGGTCACCCACAAGCACCCTCCTAAATTGGATGTTAAGAGGAGCAGATTGCAGACTCGTTGCAACCAGAACATCTCGTCGCTGCACAATGCGATAAAGCGCCGGATACTGGAGTGCCAGTGGTGCATCACCTAGCCAGGTATCTTCCCAGAATCGAGTGTTATTGCCATCACCGACAACAAACTTTGTTCTGTTAAAGAAAGTAGCTTTGACCCTCATTAACCCCTTCCAGAAGGGCGAATCAGTGGGTCGAGCCGTCACCTGCGACAAGGTTTTAGAGTACAGATACTTGTTACGAAGAATCTGCGCCCAAGTTGCCTCAGTCTCGGCAGATAACTTATAAAGCCACTTACTTAGAAGGCATCTATTCTTAACTTCAAGGTTCTCAACCCCAAGACCCCCTTGGTCTTTTGGTCGGCAGATGACATCCCATTTGGCTAGGCGATACTTTCTCTTAGTTTCATCGCTCTGCCAGAAGAAACGAGACCGATAGAAGTCCAGTCTTTTCCTAACTCCAACTGGAACCTCAAAAAAGGATAAGAGAAACATAGGCAAACTCGTGAGCACCGAATTAATAAGAATCAATCGGCCTCCATACGACATAAGTTTGCCCTTCCAGCCGCTCAGTTTCTTCTCAAACCGATCCTCGATACACTTCCATTCACTATTAGTTAACTTACGATGGTGAATGGGGATACCAAGGTAAGTGAACGGAAGAGTCCCCAAATCACAACCAAACAGTTGCTTGTAAGCATCTTGTTCCTCTTTGGCTCTACCAAAACAGAACAACTCACTTTTATTGAAGTTGATCTTCAGACCGGACAATTGCTCAAATAGGCACAATACCAGCTTCATATTTCTCGCCTTAACCAAGTCGTGCTCCACAAAAATGCTTGTATCATCGGCGTACTACAGAATGGACACACCACCATCTACAAGATGAGGCACCAAGCCACCTACTTGTCCTGCCTCCTTTGCCCTTCCTATCAAGATTGCCAACATATCAACAACAATGTTGAAGAGGATAGGAGACATTGGATCACCTTGCCTCAGGCCCTTGTGTGTCTGGAAATAATGACCTATATCGTCATTCACTTTAATTCCAACACTCCCTTTTTGCATGAAAGATTCAACTTGGCGCCTCCAAGCTTCGTCAAAACCCTTCATACGTAAGGCTTGTTGTAGAAAGGGCCATTTGACTTTATCGTACGCCTTCTCGAAATCCACCTTAAAAACCACTCCATCCAGTTTTTTCGAGTGAATTTCATGGAGCGTTTCATGCAGGACCACCACCCCTTCAAGAATGTTCCTATCCGGCATGAAAGCAGATTGAGTAGGCTGCACCACAGTATGCACAATCTGTGTGAGCCTATTCGTTCCGACCTTGGTAAAATTTTTGAAACTCACATTAAGAGGACATATTGGCCGAAATTGCTCAATCCGCACTGCCTCTGTCTTCTTGGGAATAAGTGTTATCGTCCCAAAATTTAGCTTAAAAAGGTGAAGCCGACCAGCGAAAAGATCATTGAACAAAGGCAATAGATCTCCTTTAATAATGTGCCAACATTTCTTGTAAAACTCGGCCGGGAAACCATCCGGGCCAGGAGCCTTATTATTCTTCATCTGGGAAATGGCCTCAAATACCTCTTTCTCAGAGAAAGGAGCAATTAAGATATCATTCTCAACAGCTGTCAGTTGAGGCACATCCTCAATCCTAGACTCATCCAGCAACACCCAGTTCTCCTCTGGAGGTCCAAACAACTGCTTGTAATACTCAGTGATATACAGCTTTAAGTTTTCCTGACCCAGAATCGTTCCCTCATCTTGCTCAAGCTGAAAGATTCTCTTCTTTCTATGCTTGCCATTAGCAATCATGTGAAAAAATTGTGTGTTCGCGTCCCCCTGGACGACCCGTTGGACCTTGGCCCGAAGCGCCCACTTTAATTCTTCCTCACGAAGTAGCTCTTTCAGCCTCATTTCCGCATCGAGCTTCGCCTGGAGCTCCGAAGCTGGTAGGATCATGTTCTCAGCTTTTACATCCAGGGACTGAATAAGCGAAAGGAGCTGTTCCTTCTCAATCTTATAAACCCCACTAAGATGTTTAGCCCACCCTCGTAGGAAGCTTCTCAAGTGCCTAATTTTATTCTGCCAGCGCTCAAGTGCAGTTTTACCTCCTGCATCCTTAGCCCATACTCTGGCAACAGTATCTAAGAACCCTTGTCTCTTGAACCATGCAAGCTCGAACGAGAAGACATTCTTATTACCCACATGAGTGGCCTCCCCAGAATCAATGAATAACGACGTATGGTCCGAAATGCCCCGTGTAAGTGCCTGCACCGTTACACAAGGGAATTTCTGCTCCCATTCGACGCTAGCTAGAACCCGATCCAGCTTCTCAAACGTCGGCTTAGGTAGTGCATTAGCCCAAGTAAACTTCCCGCCCGAAAGCTCAATCTCACGCAGATCCAGACTTTCAATGATGGTGTTAAACATGAACGACCATCTACCGTCGAAATTATCATTATTCTTCTCATCACGCTTTCTGATAATATTAAAATCACCCCCTACTAGGATAGGCAGTTGCTCAGAACCACAAATCCTAACCAAATCAGCCAAAAAATCTGGTTTAATCTCGGGCTGTGCGGCTCCATAAACCGCCACCAAAGCCCAGTTAAACCCATCGGCCTTCGATCTCACCCTAAACTTAACTGCGAAATCCCCCATGACCACGCTTCGGACTTCTAACGAGTCGCATCTAACTCCGAGTAAAATCCCCCCTGATCTTCCTTGCGGCGGTAGACAATGCCAATCAAACTCAATACCTCCCGACAACGTATTGAGAAATTGAGGCGAAAAGTCGGCTCTACCAGTTTCCGATAAAGCGATAAAGTCCAACTTATGCTCAATAGAAGCCTCAGCAAGAAACCTTCTTTTAGCCAAGTCTTTCAGACCTCTGCTATTCCAAAAGATTCCTTTCATAACTCGTCATGGAAGTTTTTAGCTGTTCTAATCCGCGCGCTCCTACGCACTGCAGAAGTCGGGTAAATCTTCCGCTTCCATTTGCGTTTAGGAATATTAAAACTCTCCAGCTGATCCTCACAACCAGTCTCAGAGGCTCGCACTTCATCAAAGTCCACTCGCTCATCTTCCTCCTCAGGAGCGAGATCCGCACACAAATTATCGAGGGCCCTAACCCCCAAAGCATCAATCTCAAAGTTATTCATGGGTTTAACCGCAGCTAAGTTACTAATCATCTCAAGCGCCCGCTCAGCCTCTAAATCCAATAAATCATTAACCGAATTTGAAATTTCACTATCATTGCTACCTAGTGAAATTCCTAGCTTATTTGCATTATTAATAATCTCATCATCGAAAAAATGCAGAATAGAATTAGAAGTATTGACAGACATACCCGTAGTGACCTCCAGGTCACGAAGCTTGGCCGCCCTCATAGCGCACCGCTGCTAAATGTCGTCCACCTCCGGATGGTCCTGGAGACGGCTGCTCAACCGTCGCCCCTCAGCAACCGGATCCGGGATACCACCGAAAGCAATCACCTCCTCCCGAGAGGCTCTGCTGGGGTGCACCATGCCGGGGGACGGAGGAGCCATGGCCTCCTGCCCGAGCTCCCCCACTACCCCGGCCAAAGGGCGAACTCTCGGCACCGGCGCCGCCGGCACACAAGGCCCTCGAGGCGCCACAGGAGAGGATGCCCCCGAGGCCACCTGCCCCGAGCCCCGTCTGGGCCGCGACTCCATCGCCAGCACCGCCGGTCCGGAAGAAGGAAGTAAAGGTGTCTGGTAGAGCAACCTCGGCCTCCCAACCGAAGGCTCAAGCTGCACCATCGGAGGTTCCCCCACCGCCGGCCCTGATGAGGGAAGCGCGGCCACCTGCCCCACGCCCCCATCAGCAGCAGGCATCCTCGGCTGTACCTGCACAGTCGCGGCCGCAGATGAAAAATCCAAAGCCCCCATCTTCAGACTCTCTCCCGCGCCAACGACCTCCTCCGCCCCAATCCTAACCGGGATCGGTGACTCCCCCAAAGGAGGAAGCACTGGCTCCTCAAACTCCAGTGCCGGAAGCGAGCGCTCAAACACCTCATCCGACTCCACCCGATCACTCCACAATCTCGGGGGTGCAGATGCCGGCTCGAAAGAGCCGAACCTGAGGGTAGTCGTCGGCACCGAAGAAGGAGTAACCGTCCCATCCGCAGACGTCTGAGCATCAGCACCCTGCGTGGTGGACAGCTCACGTCCACTATCAGCAGCTGGTGCCTCCTTAAGTGCCGAACTATCATCATCCTCGTGCAAATCAGAATCAGACCCGTTGGCCATCCCGGCAAAGATACTCTCATCCTCGAACTCAATAACAAGGTCATATATGTGGCCTCGATATGCCCACTTAACCACCTCCGGCACAAACTCGATGTTCAGCACACTAACCAGAACGCCAATTAGAGAATGTACTAGATGCCTCCACAAATCCAAGAGCAATCCGTTGATGAATCAGATCATATTTAATCATCTTGTGACCCTTTGGAAAGATTGCACAATAGGCAAAGCATAACTTCAAGTATGGAGGCATGAAGTTGTAGCTTAACTGCAAGGATCCAAGCACTTCATTTCCTGGTGATGCATCTGTAGAAGTAGATAGATCCCATATGTGATTGGCTTTCACCGAATTCCATTCTCTGTGCGGCCTGGACTTCAACATGTGTCCAAGTGATTGAGCAGCTAAAGCTACACCTCTGCACTTCTTTGCAATATCCCTTCCAATCGGCTCCAACCTTTGTTTGTCATCCCTTGTTTCAAATTTACTTTTCTGCCTAATTTTATCCCAGCACATCTCATCTGACAATTGAGGCAAGTTGTATGGCTGAACAGTACCAATCTCATTTGCAATACCTTCATCCCGTGTGGTAACTACAACCGTCACCTTGCATCCCTCACCCTGCTTCAGCATATCCTTTAATTGTTCTAGTTGAGAAGGATGCTTCTCCCACAGGTCATCCAAAATGATCAAAATATTCTTCTTCTCAGTGAGTAGCTTTTGCAAGCAAATGTTAATACTATATAAATCAGGTGCCGGCTTGCTCTTTTGTTCTGGTTCTGGTTCTGATAGTTGCGATATTATAGTTTTTCCAAAAAAATTCAAGTCAAATATCTGGGAAACATAGACCCATACCCAAGAGTGATTTTTAAACTTAGGGTCGTTGTAAACTGATCTTGCCAAGGTGGTCTTTCCAATGCCTCCAAAGCCCCATATGGGGAGGAAGGTGGTTCGTTCAGTGGTGCTCCCAGATAATCGAGCCAAGATTTCCAGTTTTTCCTTGGCCCTCCCAATAATTTCTGCTTCCTCTATGGTCCCTGCATTTTCCCTGGTATCTGGAAGTTGGTGCTCGTTGGTATGAGTTTCTGGCGGAAGACAGTAGTTCTGACGGTCTTCTGTTATCTTCTGTAGACTCTCTTGCATCTTCTTCATCTTGTCTGGCATATTAATCTTCTTCCTCATAGCTCCGAACTGCAAGAGCATGACTTGATCTATCAGGACATGCACGTTGCCATAATTTAAATCAAAGAAAAGCGTACGTATGGTTAAACAAATGAGTGCTAACTTTCCCAGGTTATGAAGACCCATTACATGGCCTGTCATCGTAGATACGCTGGTCCTGACATTTTGTACCCAACTAGTAGAATGAAAATACAAAGGTTCGCTGCAAAAAACTTGCTAAAGATGCTTGCACTCTGAGACAACGCCTACGAGACAAAAAGCTATTAGCACTAACAACAGTAGTCTAATAAGGTTTACAGGACAAGGACATAAAGCTCAGGCTTCTCTGAACAACAGCTGATCCTCTCTACGAACAACATATCTGAATAGCATACCTGAGTAAGTTCAGATTCATTTAGTAGGACAGCTACAGCTGATCCTCTCTGTGAACAACATATCTGAATAAATTCAGATTCATTTAGATAAGTTACATCACTATGCAAATTCAGTTTTTTTTAAGATAATGAATTTGTTTGCATAATTTACTTTAAAAAGGGCAACCTGGTGCATGTAGCTCCCGCTTGCGCAGGGTCCAGGGAAGGGTCCGACCACTTTGGGTCTATAGTACGCAGCCTTTCCCTACATTTCTGTAAGAGGCTGTTTCCAGGACTTGAACCCATGACCTCATGGTCACAAGGCAGCAGCTTTACCACTGCGCCAAGGCTCCCCTTCGTTTGCATAATTTACTTTACTACAAAAAAAAATATATTCAGATCTAGTTCATCATCTAAAAGATCGGTTCCACCAGTTCATATCCTAGAAAATAAACAGCAACATTCAGATCCAGATTGATGGCAACCAAATGGAGGGAATCTTGCATACCAGGCTGGCGTCAGATTCGTAGTCATCAAGCATGTCGGAGATGTCGTACATGGCGGCCTTGAGCCGGTTCACCCACAGGAGCGCCGATCTGTCCGTGATGGACCGCCTCTCGGCGTCGCTGAGCGCGGCCTCCACCGACTCCAGCGTCATCTTCAACTTCTCCAGGTCTTCGGTCAGTTTCTTGTGCAGCTTGATCTTGCCCACGATGGCGGATCCGAGCTGCTTGATCACCACCTTGATCACGCCCGAGGCGACGAATCTTGCCAATGTGGTCTTTCCAATGCCTACAAAGCCCCATATGGGAACGAAGGTGGTCCCTTCAGTGGTGCTCCCAGATAAACGAGCCAATATTTCCAGTTTATCGCCGGTCCTCCCGATAATTTCTGCTTCCTCCACATTCCCTGCATTTTCCCAGATATCAAGAAATTGCTGGTCATTGGTGCGAATTTCTGGCGGAACACTATGATTCTGATGGTCTTGTGTTATCTTCTGTCGACGCTCTTGCATCTTTTTCATCTTGTCTGGCATATTGATCTTCTTCCTCATAGCTCCGAGCTGCAAGCAGCATGACTTGATCTGTCAATACAGTGGAAGATATTAAAAGCACATGCACGCTATGCCAATTTGATGAGGTGCTGTTGTAATTTAAATCAAGAAAAGCATAGGTGTGTTTTTTTACCTCTCCTTGATCGACGGTAAAAGTGTGTCTACCACTGGCTTTGACTTCTATCAAGTAGTATTATACTATCTAGTAGGAAGCTAATGCACGTATGGTCATACACGTATAGCAGGACAACTGATCCTCTCTGCACCAAGGTTTCTATCCCGAAAAAATTCAGATCTGCTTCAATATCTAAAGAAATTCAGACCTATTACTTCACTACATTTAAGAAATTCATGTCCGTCAGTAAGTATCTTAGAAAAGAGCAACGACACTCAGATCCAGATTGATGGCAACCAAGTGGAGGGGATCTTGAGCCGATTCACCCACAGGAGCGCCGAGCTGTCCGTGATGGACCGCCTCTCTGCGTGGCTGAGCGCGGCGTCCACCGACTCGAGCGTCATCTTCATCTTCTCCAGGTCTTTGGTCAGTTTCTTGTGCAGCCTGAGCTTGCCGCCGATGGCGGATCCGATCTGTTTTATCACCACCTTGATGACGCCCGAGGCGACCATGCCCCCGACGACGGCTGCCGCTGCTGCCATCGCTGGTCAGGTGGATCTTGCTGACATAGCAACGCTGTCGTGGTTCCCGGAGTAGAAAGTGGCGGCGGCGGCACATAGGAGGAGGAAAAGGTCGACGGATTGTAGGGTTTCGGCGCCACCGGTCGACTTAAATAGCCGGGCAATGCACTACATGCCCGTCAGAGCTGCGCCACCGGTCCGACGAAGGAGACGAGCTTCAGATCGCCGGGTTTGAGGGTGTTTCCGCGTGGGACCGCTTCTTCAGTCCAACGTGGCGGGCATGCCCGGACGCCCCCATATCCGAGCCATATTTGGGCTGGATATGGGGGTGCCGGTCAGCCCGGGTGTTTGAGACCCGTTTGAAGCGTCCGTTTGGGTTGAAAAAACGTGACCGGTCAGTGACCGGACGGCCGTCCGGCTCGCCCGGGCATATGAGACGGGTTTGAGGCGCCTGGCTGTAAATGCTCTAAGTTTTGAGCAGGGTGATGCTAAATGACCGGCTGATTCATGTACAATTTTTTGAAAAAGTTGGCTACAGCTCACCTACAAAACCGTCGCTACATGGCAATAGTTCCCTATTTAAAATAATGGAAACTAGAGAGGAGGAATTAAGCAATCTCCAACACTGATCCCCAAAACAAACACGGTATTCACCTGCGGACATTGATGTGGAAGATGGCCATCCAATCACATCCCCTAAACGTTTGTCCAGGTCCGGCCAATTTGAAATTCAAATGCATGGTGACAGGTCACATGGATGTTGCTCCACTCCCGACATCCACGACCAGACAAGTTGC
>NC_041392.1:34721661-34731022 GCF_002162155.2 Triticum dicoccoides
AAGGCACGTGCCCCATGGTGGATGTCGAGGACTGCCTGCCGAGCTGCTAGGCAGCATAGAAGTAGGGAGGCTTCTATTGATCCAACCAGGACGACGTTTGCATGGACGTCGACACCGCCCCTGCACCACGCCCGCATCTACGGTCACCCCTGCACGTCCACCAGCACAGCCGCCGCCCTACTTTTTGTGCACCGTCGCCTCCTTTGCCTTCTGTTCGAGGCGGCGGACTTGTCATGTCATCGAGTTGACCTTATGGGCGGTCGCCTTTGTCGGATCCTCCACCACAGCCATCTCCGACAGCTTTTTGTACGTGCCCATGCGGCGGCAGTGAAAAGGGACGAGAATTGGGGTGGAAGGCAGCGGGATGGTAGGGTAAAGGGTTGAGAAAGTGGGTTTTGCTGCAAAAATAGTGCGGCCAACTCCAAATGCGCAGGCTCCGCTTCATTTTTGAGTGGGCCGGGTGTGTCGGAGTCCTATGTGGCTGGTGTCTGAACTCTCGCAACGCCTCCTTGTTTGCTTTCGGTTTGTGGAAAAACAGACACCCGGACTGGTCCGCCGACAAATGCGGGACACTGTTGGATGGCATGCGGCATCTGGACAGCTTGGTCCGGACGCTGGCAAGAGGTTTGGGGTCGGTGTCGGAAATGCCCTTACTCCTATAGGGAAACTCCAATGGGATGCATGAAATCAGACACATAAAAAATCAACGGGCATGCTTGGATGGACGTGTTCGTGGACATCACTAGAGTCTAGAAGAGTCAGTCGTCCAAACCAGTGCATCGAATGTTCGCCCCATGTCCGATCTCCTTTGTTTGACATGCATATGTAGATGAATAGCAATTTAGCATTTGTATAAAACTATAAATAGATACAAATATATACAATCACAACAAAAAAGCATCAGATGTTCAATAAGTTTCTACATTCAACCGATCTCAAAAGATGGCAGTCCGGTTGTCTATGCAAAAGATGTCAATTTCTTTCCTCCCAGTTCGTCTGCCTGTGCCAAAGTATTCACTCTTCGGCTAACTACTCTGAAGCGCCCGTTTAGCGCTTCAACATGCTAGCACGATACACTTGCAAATGTGATCTTAAATCACTAAAATGTAAAATCTAAGTCCTTGGCTTGGCAACACTTGTCTTCATGCAATTTTGTGGGCTTCACCTTTCAATCCCTTTGTTGCAACTAGTTGGAACTTTTCTTGAGATAAGCTAATTAATGCATTAATTCTTTGAGATATGTTGATATAATTACGAAAATCCATCAAGAGGATTAGATGCACTTCCAATTTTCGTTACCCGGTTCTGAAAAAGCCAGTTAGTCCTATACAGTTGCAAGAAAAATAAAATTGGGATCATTGGTATGAGTTAGTGATGAAACAAAGATCAACATCACATAACCACCTCATAAAACTAGAAGATGGCAGGCAGATTGGTTTCTGAGCCAATTTGAGCTTCTCACTGAAGAAAATATGCCCTAGAGGCAATAATAAAGTTATTATTTATTTCCTTGTATCATGATAAATGTTTATTATTCATGCTAGAATTGTATTAACCGGAAACATAATACATGTGTGAATACATAGACAAACAAAATGTCACTAGTATGCCTCTACTTGACTAGCTCGTTGATCAAAGATGGTTATGTTTCCTAACCATAGACATGAGTTGTTATTTGGTTAACGGGATCACATTAGGAGAATGATGTGATTGACTTGACCCATTCCATTAGCTTAGCACTTGATCGTTTAGTTTGTTGCTATTGCTTTCTTCATAACTTATATATGTTCCTATGACTATGAGATTATGCAACTCCCGTTTACCAGAGGAACACTTTGTGTGCTACCAAACGTCACAACATAACTGGGTGATTATAAAGGTGCTCTACAGGTGTCTCCGAAGGTATTTGTTGGGTTGGCTTATTTCGAGATTAGGATTTGTCACTCCGATTGTCGGAGAGGTATCTCTGGGCCCTCTCAGTAATGCACATCACTCAAGCCTTGCAAGCATTGCAACTAATAAGTTAGTTGCGGGATGATGTATTACGGAACGAGTAAAGAGACTTGCCGGTAACGAGATTGAACTAGGTATTGAGATACCGACGATCGAATCTCGGGCAAGTAACATACCGATGATAAAGGGAACACCGTATATTGTTATGCGGTTTGACTGATAAAGATCTTCGTAGAATATGTGGGAGCCAATATGAGCATCTAGGTTCCCCTATTGGTTATTGACCGGAGACATGTCTCGGTCGTGTCTACATAGTTCTTGAACCTGTAGGGTCCGCACGCTTAAAGTTCGGTGACGATCGTAATTAGGGTTTTTGTGTGTTGATGTACCGAAGATTGTTCGGTGTCCCGGATGTGATCACGGAGATGACGAGGAGTCTCGAAATGGTCGAGACATAAAGATTGATATATTGGAAGCCTATATTTGGATATCGGAAACGTTCCGGGTGAAATCGGAATTTTACCGGAGTACCGGGGGTTTACCGGAACCCCCCCGGGGGTTATTGGGCTTACATGGGCCCTAAGGGAGAAGAGGAGAACCGGCCAGGGCAGGCCGCGCGCCCCCTCCCCCTAGTCCGAATAGGACAAGGAAGGGGGGCGGCGCCCCCCTTTCCTCTTTCTCCCTTCCCCCTTCCTTTTCCAACAAGGCAAGAGGGGGAGTAGAACTCCTCCAGGCGCACCCCTTGGGCCAGCCGCACCTCCCCCTCTCCCTCCTTTATATACGGGGGCAAGGGGGCACCCTAGGACACACAAGTTGATCTTCGTGATCGTTCCTTAGCCGTGTGCGGTGCCCCCTTCCACCATATTCCACCTCGGTCATATCGTAGCGGTGCTTAGGCGAAGCCCTGCATCGGTAGAACATCATCACTGTCATCACGCCGTCGTGCTGACGAAACTCTCCGTCAACACTTTGCTAGATCGGAGCTCGAGGTACGTCACCGAGTTGAACGTGTGCAGAACTCGGAGGTGCCGTACGTTCGGTACTTGGATCGGTCGGATCGGGAAGACGTACGACTACTTCCTCTATGTTGTGTCAACACTTCCATTGCCGGTCTACAAGGGTACGTAGACAACACTCTCCCCTCTCGTTGCTATGCATCACCATGATCTTGCGTGTGCGTAGGAATTTTTTTGAAATTACTACGTTCCCCAACAGTGGCATCCGAGCCTAGGTTTTATGCGTTGATGTTGTGCACGAGTAGAACACAAGTGAGTTGTGGGCGATATAAGTCATACTGCTTACCAGCATGTCATACTTTGGTTCGGCGGTATTGTTGGATGAAGCGGCCCGGACCGACATTACGCGTACGCTTACGCGAGACTGGTTCTACCGACGTGCTTTGCACACAGGTGGCTGGCGGGTGTCAGTTTCTCCAATTTTAGTTGAACCAAGTGTGGCTACGCCCGGTCCTTGCGAAGGTTAAAACAGCACCAACTTGACAAACTATTGTTGTGGTTTTGATGCGTAGGTAAGGATGGTTCTTGCTAAGCCCGTAGTAGCCATGTAAAACTTGCAACAACAAAGTAGAGGACATCTAACTTGTTTTTGCAGGGCATGTTGTGATGTGATATGGTCAAGACATGATGCTAAATTTTATTGTATAAGATGATCATGTTTTGTAACCGAATTATCGGCAACTGGCAGGAGCCATATGGTTGTCGCTTTATTGTATGCAATACAATCGCGCTGTAATGCTTTACTTTATCACTAAGCGGTAGCGATAGTCGTGGAAGCATAAGATCAAGGTGTCGCGCCGGTGACGATGGTGATCATGACGGTACTTCGGAGATGGAGATCACAAGTACAAGATGATGATGGCCATATCATATCACTTATATTGATTGCATGTGATGTTTATCTTTTATGCATCTTATCTTGCTTTGATTGACGGTAGCATTATAAGATGATCCCTCACTAAATTATCAAAGTATAAGTGTTCTCCCTGAGTATGCACCGTTGCGAAAGTTCTTCGTGCTGAGACACCACGTGATGATCAGGTGTGATAGGCTCTACGTTCAAATACAACGGGTGCAAAACAGTTGCACACGCGGAATACTCAGGTTAAACTTGACGAGCCTAGCATATAACAGATATGGCCTCGGAACACGGAGACCGAAAGGTCAAGCGTGAATCATATAGTAGATATGATCAACATAGTGATGTTCACCATTGAAACTACTCCATCTCACGTGATGATCGGACATGGTTTAGTTGATATGGATCACGTGATCACTTAGAAGATTAGAGGGATGTCTGTCTAAGTGGGAGTTCTTAAGTAATATGATTAATTGAACTTTAATTTATCATGAACTTAGTCCTGATAGTATTAGCACATCTATGTTGTAGACCAATAGCTCGTGATGTTGCTCCCAGTTTATTGTGTTCCTAGAGAAAAATTATGTTGAAAAATGTTAGTAGTAATGATGTAGATTGGATCCGTGATCTGAGGATTATCCTCATTGCTGCATAGAAGAATTATGTCTTTGATGCACCGCTAGGTGATAGACCTATTGCAGGAGTAGATGCAGATGTTATGAATGTTTGGCTAGCTCAATATGATGACTACTTGATAGTTTAGTGCACCATGCTTAACGGCTTAGAATCGGGACTTCAAAGACGTTTTGAATGTCATGGACCATATGAAATGTACCAGGAGTTGAAGTTAATATTTCAAGCAAATACCCGAGTTGAGAGATATGAAGTCTCCAACAAGTTCTATAGCTAAAAAGATGGAGGAGAATAGCTCAAGCAGTGAGCATGTGCTCAGATTGTCTGGGTACTACAATCGCTTGAATCAAGTGGGAATTAATCTTCCAGATAAGATAGTGATTGATAGAATTCTCTAGTCACCATCACCAAGTTAGTAGAACTTCGTGATGAACTATGATATGCAAGGGATAACGGAAACGATTCCCAAGCTCTTCGTAATGCTGAAATCAACGAAGGTAGAAATCAAGAAAAATATCAAGTGTTGATGGTAGACAAGACAACTAGTTTCAAGAAAAGGGCAAAGGGAAGAAGGGAAACTTCAAGAAGAACGGCAAGCAAGTTGCTGCTCAAGTGAAGAACCCCAAGTCTGGTCCTAAGCCTGAGACTAAGTGCTTCTACTGCAAAGGGACTGGTCATTGGAAGCGGAACTGCCCCAAGTATTTGGCGGATAAGAATGATGGCAAAGTGAACAAAGGTATATTTGGTATACAGATTATTGCTGTGTATTTTACTAGTGTTCGTAGCAACCCCTCAGTATTTGATACTGGCTCAGTTGCTAAGAGTAGTAACTCGAAACGGGAGTTGCAGAATGAACAGAGACTAGTTAAGGGTGAAGTGACGATGTGTGTTGGAAGTGGTTCCAAGATTGATATGATCATCATTGCACACTCCCTATACTTTCGGGATTGGTGTTGAACCTAAATAAGTGTTATTTGGTGTTTGCGTTGAGCATGAATATGATTTGATCATGTTTATTGCAATACAGTTATTCATTTAAGTAAGGGAATAAATTGTTGTTCTGTTTACATGAATAAAACCTTATATGGTTACACACCCAATGAAAATGGTTTGTTGGATCTCGATCGTAGTGATACACATATTCATAATATTGAAACCAAAAGATGCAAAGTTAATAATAATAGTGCAACTTATTTGTGGCACTGCCGTTTAGGTCATATTGGTGTAAAGCGCATGAAGAAACTCCATGCTGATGGACTTTTGGAATCACTTGATTATGAATCACTTGATGCTTGCGAACCATGCCTCATGGGCAAGATGACTAAGACTCTGTTCTCAGGAACAATGGAGTGAGCAACTGACTTATTGGAAATAATACATACTGACGTATGCGGTCCGATGAGTGTTAAGGCTCACGGCAAGTATCATTATTTTCTGACCTTCACAGATGATTTGAGCAGATATGAGTATATCTACTTAATGAAACACAAGTCTGAAACATTTGAAAAGTTCAAAGAATTTCAAAGTGAAGTGGAGAATCATCGTAACAAAGTTTCTACGATATGATTGCAGAGGTAAAATATTTGAGTTAAGAGTTTGGCCTTCAGTTAAAACAATGTGAAATAGTTTCACTACTCACGCCACCTGGAACACCACAGTGTAATGGTGTGTCCGACCGTCATAACCGTACTTTATTAGATATGGTGCGATCTATGATGTCTCTTACCGATCTACCACTATCGTTTTGGGGTTATGCATTAGAGACAACTGCATTCACGTTAAATAGGGCACCATCTAAATCCATTGAGATGACACCGTATGAACTATGATTTGGCAAGAAACCTAAGCTGTCATTTCTTAAAGTTTGAGGTTGCAATGCTTATGTGAAAAAGTTTCAACCTGATAAGCTCAAACCCAAATCAGAGAAGTGCGTCTTCATAGGATACCCAAAAGAAAATGTTGGGTACACCTTCTATCACAGATCCGAAGGCAAGATATTTGTTGCTGAGAATGGATCCGTTCTAGAGAAGGATTTTCTCTCGAAAGAAGTGAGTGGGAGAAAAGTAGAACTTGATGCGGTAACTGTACCTGCTCCCTTATTGGAAAGTAGTACATCACAGAAACCGGTTTCTGTGACACCTACACCAATTAGTGACGAAGCTAATGACAATGATCATGAAACTTCAGATCAAGTTACTACCGAACCTCGTAGATCAACCAGAGTAAGATCCGCACCAGAGTGGTACGGTAATCCTGTTCTGGAAGTCATGCTACTAGATCATGATGAACCTACGAACTATGAAGAAGCGATGGTGAGCCCAGATTCCGCAAAATGGCTAGAAGCCATGAAATCTGAGATGGGATCCATGTATGAGAATAAAGTGTGGACTTTGGTTGACTTGCCGTTGATCGGCATGCAATTGAGAATAAATGGATCTTCAAGAAGAAGACTGACGCTGACGGTAATGTTACTGTCTACAAAGCTCGACTTGTTGCGAAAGGTTTTCGACAAGTTCAAGGGATTGACTACGATGAGACCTTCTCACCCGTAGCGATGCTTAAGTTTGTTCGAATCATGTTAGCAATTGCCGCATTTTATGATTATGAAATTTGGCAAATGGATGTCAAAACTGCATTCCTGAATGGATTTTTGGAAGAAGAGTTGTATATGATGCAACCAGAAGGTTTTGTCGATCCAAAGGGAGCTAACAAAGTGTGCAAGCTCCAGTGATCCATTTATGGACTGGTGCAAGCCTCTCGGAGTTAGAATAAACGCTTTTATAGTGTGATCAAAGCATTTGGTTTTATACAGACTTTTGGAGAAGCCTGTATTTACAAGAAAGTGAGTGGGAGCTCCGTAACATTTCTGATATTATATGTGTATGACATATTATTAATTGGAAATAATATAGAATTTCTGGATAGCATAAAGGGATACTTGAATAAGAGTTTTTCAATGAAAGACCTCGGTGAAGCTGCTTACATATTGGGCATTAAGATCTATAGAGATAGATCAAGACGCTTAATTGGACTTTCACAAAGCACATACCTTGACAAAGTTTTGAAGAAGTTCAAAATGGATCAAGCAAAGAAAGGGTTCTTGCCTATGTTACAAGGTGTGAAGTTGAGTAAGACTCAATGTCCGACCACTGCATAAGATAGAGAGAAAATGAAAGATGTTCCCTATGCTTCAGCCATAGGCTCTATCATGTATGCAATGTTGTGTACCAGACCTGATGTGTGCCTTGCTATAAGTCTAGCAGGGAGGTACCAAAGTAATCCAGGAGTGGATCACTGGACAACGGTCAAGAACATCCTGAAGTACCTGAAAAGAACTAAGGATATGTTTCTCAAATATGGAGGAGACAAAGAGCTCATCGTAAATGGTTATGTTGATGCAAGCTTTGACACTGATCCGGACGATTTTAAATCGCAAACCGGATACGTGTTTACATTAAATGGTGGAGCTGTCAGCTGGTGCAGTTCTGAACAAAGCGTCGTGGCGGGATCTACATGTGAAGTGGAGTACATAGCTGCTTCGGAAGCAGTAAATGAAGGAGTCTGGATGAAGGAGTTCATATCCGATCTAGGTGTCATACCTAGTGCATCGGGTCCAATGAAAATATTTTGTGACAATACTGGTGCAATTGCCTTGGCAAAGGAATCCATATTTCACAAGAGAACCAAGCACATCAAGAGACGCTTCAATTCCATTCGGGATTTAGTCCAAGTGGGAGACATAGAAATTTGCAAGATACATACGGATCTGAATGTTGCAGACCCGCTGACTAAGCCTCTTCCACGAGCTAAACCTGATCAGTAGCAAGGCTCCATGGGTGTTAGAATCATTACTGTGTAATCTAGATTATTGACTCTAGTGCAAGTGGGAGACTGAAGGAAATATGCCCTAGAGGCAATGATAAAGTTATTATTTATTTCCTTGTATCATGATAAATATTTACTATTCATGCTAGAATTGCATTAACCGGAAACATAATACATGTGTGAATACATAGACAAACAGAGTGTCACTAGTATGCCTCTACTTGACTAGCTCATTGATCAAAGATGGTTATGTTTCCTAACCATAGACATGAGTTGTTATTTGGTTAACGGGATCACATCATTAGGAGAATGATGTGATTGACTTGACCCATTCCATTAGCTTAGCACTTGATCGTTTAGTTTGTTGCTATTGCTTTCTTCATAACTTATATATATTCCTATGACTATGAGATTATGCAACTCCCGTTTACCGGAGGAACACTTTGTGTGCTACCAAACGTCACAACGTAACTGGGTGGTTATAAAGGTGCTCTACAGGTGTCTCCGAAGGTATTTGTTGGGTTGGCGTATTTTGAGATTAGGATTTGTCACTCCGATTGTCGGAGAGGTATCTCTGGGCCCTCTCAGTAATGCACATCACTCAAGCCTTGCAAGCATTGCAACTAATAAGTTAGTTGCAGGATGATGTATTACGGAATGAGTAAAGAGACTTGCCGGTAACGAGATTGAACTAGGTATTGAGATACCGATGACAAAGGGAACAACGTATATTGTTATGCGGTCTGACCGATAAAGATCTTCGTAGAATATGTAGGAGCCAATATGAGCATCCAGGTTCCGCTATTGGTTATTGGCCGGATACATGTCTCGGTCATGTCTACATAGTTCTCGAACCCGTAGGGTCCGCACGCTTAAAGTTCGGTGACGATCGTAATTAGGGTTTTTATGTTTTGATGTACTGAAGGTTGTTCGTGTCCTGGATGTGATCACGAACATGACGAGGAGTCTCGAAATGGTCGAGACATAAAGATTGATATATTGGAAGCCTATATTTGGATATCGGAAACTTTCCGGGTGAAATCGGAATTTTACCGGAGTACCGGGGGGTCACCGG